>NW_004797693.1:409181-413954 GCF_000002075.1 Aplysia californica
TATGTGTGTGTCTGAGAGAGAGAGAGAGAGAGAGAGAGAGAGAGAGAGAAAGAGAGAGAAGAGAGAAAGAGAGAGAGAGAGAGAGAGAGAGAGAGAGAGGGATAGAGAGAGAGAGAGAGAGAGAGATGGGGCAGTGGGAGACGACAGTGAGAGGACTCAATAAATAGGAGAAATAGGGGTCTGTCAGGGTGAGAAAGGAGAAGACAGAGGAGGAAATGGACGGAAGGGGGGGGGGGGGGTGAGTGAAAAGTAATAAAAGTACCATGATTGGACATCGAGAGTCAGATAGTCTAAAGTGTTGAGGGATGTTGAGGGCAAAAAGGGGGAGGGGTAGGAGTAGCGGCCTGAATATTAAGTAGTAAATGTTTGCGCCTTAATTTGAGGCTTGTCGATGTTAAGGCCAAGTAGCGTTTGGTGTCAGCCCAAGTACTACATCCAAGTGAATCTTCTCAAGTTAAATAGTTGTATTCTTATTCAGGATGAGCGCAATAATTGTCATCATCATCATCATCATCATCATCATCATCATCATCATCATCATCATCATCATCATCATCATCATCATCATCATCATTATCATCATCATCATCATCATCATGAAAAATGTTACAGTATTAGTATTATCAGTATTGACAGTAAAATCCAATTATGTCACCTGGTAATAAATTAAAAGACATTCACATTTTATGAAAACTTCAAATACTATAGATCTCGTCATAATATTCAGCCTTGTGTCAATCTGTGTCATATTTTTTGGCAAGAATGAGTTAACCAAGTTCACTGACCATGTATTGCTTCTGGAAAGGGAAACTCAAAAGCTGAGGGACAAAGGTTTTAGCTTTCAGATAATTAGTAATACACTTCCAACCGGATAAGTATAATATCATTGTCTTCATTATTAACGGAAAAAGAAAATAGAAAATTGTATTATGTTGTTCTAATCTCACTATTTTCGGAGCTGTTTAAGTACAGGAGAATAATAATCATTGATTGACACTTTCTACTATTCGTGACACAAATAATATGTTTCCCCTTATTGCAGATAGCACACTTTACCGGCGGATCGTTATCTGCGTGGTCGAAAACTCAGCCACTTTAATCCAGTCAAAGACCGTTCACTCCAAGTCGGTTCACTCCTCTCTTTGAGCCTATTAAAAAAAGTGTCCTCAAAATCCGGTGGCGCCCTCTTTAAAAAAGTGCATACTTTTTTTTGTTTTGGTAAGAGGTTTTCGGCGGTCGCGACTATATAATGTCATATAAGTGCGCGGGAGACATTAAAACATTTTCAGTTGGTAGGAAATTTTGAAATTTGCCCGGGTGGCGGCCGAAACCTACTCTTATCGATTTTGGACCACCAATGAATTTTTAAATAGCACAACTTACAAATGGGACCTCTGAGATTTTTCACCCTTGTCCGAGAAGGCTAGGTGTAGATCTTTCCTACCACAAAATCAGGGGTGTGGCTGAAAGACAGCAGTAAGAAGGAGCCAGGGTGTAGCAGTAGAAAGGCTGCAGAAAGTGTCAGGAGCCCTAGGAGGGGGCAATTGAGGTGAGGGGTGGGGGAAGAAAGTGGAGGCGAAAGTAGACGACAGAATATTGCTAAAGAACAGGAAAGGAGGTGAAAGAAGACAATTTTAGAGAAGAAAATTTATGTCGCTATCCGAATTCGAACCCGAAACATATTGAAAGAGGAGAGGCGAACACCTTAACCTCCAGGCCACGAGAGCCCTTGTGCACACTTTGCGACAGAGTTACCATACTTGTGTTTTAAATAATCAAACTGAAACTAACTAGTGTTTTAAAATAAAATGGAATTCACATTTTGGAGAACGCTTTTTTAAAATGGTTACTATGACAAAAAGCCTCCTTTTCAGGTGGAAGGAGCGACTGTTTTCATCATTTAGTTTGGCTTCAGAATGAGAGGCGAATACTCATTAAAATAAAAAAGAAACCTAAAACTCCACTCCGGGCGAACCCGAACAGCGGATTTTAGACCGATGAACACAGTCGATCTGCGGGCAAGGGGGTCTATTACTATTCCTATCCCTCTTCTGGGGAAACTAAAGAGAGCTTCAAAACAACGACTGCAGTGCCATCTGAACCAATGTGCGTTTTTCTGAGGACACTTGTTAGGCTGAGTCAAAGATCGTACATAACAAGATGTTCAGTCAGCCAAAAAAGTGTCGGCGGAAGTCCACAGATTGGTTCAGATGGCGGTGGACTCTTTGTTTTGAGGCTCTCTTTCGTTTTTGCACAAGAAGAATATGAATAGCACCCCTTGCGCATCCGCTGTTCCGGTTTGCTCAGAGTTTTGGGTTTATTTTATTGTAATGACCTCTCACCTCTCATTCTAAAGCCAAATTGAGCGACGAAAACAGTCGCCCCTTCACCTGAATAGGATTTTTGTCAGCGTAACCATTTTAATAAGACGCTATTCCAAAATTCCACACAAGTAGGGTAACTCTGTTCGCAAAGCAGGAGTTTTTTCGAAGAGGGCGCCATGGGATTTTGAGGACACTTTTATAATTGGTTCAAAGAGAGGAGTGGACCATCTTGTAGTGTACGATCTTTAATCCAATTACGTCACTAATGAAGTGACTTCGCCCCTTCCTTAGAAATGGTACACTTTATTTCTTTTCTGTACTCGGTTTAACTTGGTATCGATTATCTGTAGTTAAATCGTGGGTGGGGATGGGGGGTCCTCCACGGTTACAGAAAACTGAAAGCGCGCTCATAATATGACCTTAGCAGTTGCGAGCGCCGTAAAACCCTATACTACTACTACTAGAAAATTGAAAATTGCCCAGTCACTTATTAAGCCATAAACACGTCTCATTAAAGCTTCTATATTACTTGGTATAGTATATTATTAACATTTCTTTCACTTTGCTTAAGATACAATTTACAACTTTTTTTTTTACAGAGTACCTTGTTTACGTTTTTTAACAGAGTCGAACTGAAATACCTTTTACACTATTCCTAAGCAAGGTTACAACATGGAACTGATTACTCTCTTTAAGATTTTATTTGAAATACAAACATGTCACCACTCCACTGACTCTGACAGGTTACCATCTTTGTTACGGGATTGTAAAAATTGGATTCTTAAGCCGGCAATTTAAAACACTTAAAAACATTTCCATTTAGCCTACACTTCATAAACAGTGCTTGTTGTGACAACAATATTAATTAATGGGAACGTCTAAAGCCCGCAATACGAATGGACAATTATTATTGTTTGGTGGGGTAGAGGAAAAGATCATATTATTATACTGCATGACGGTTCCCTCGGTTGAAAGAGCGTTAAATCCGCTCAAATTCAGGTGGCAATACGATGGGCACTTTTGGAGATTTCTTACGTTTCTCCAGAAGATAAATAACTATCTTTCAACTTAAACATCCGCGGTTCACAGTTTACCTAGCTGAGTATTTATCAACTACGACATCGTGACCTCTAAAACTCAAGTAAAGTTAATTTATGTCAAAAACGATCGCCTCGTACCTCCAAAGACGGAACGAGACAAAAGCCAACAATTAGCAGCGGTTGATCTTTAGTCCCCTGGTCTCAGTACTAAGTAGTGTGTGAATAACAGTTTATGTATGAGATCACTAAACCGACACATTGTCCTAAAAAGCCTCCTTAAAATTCGTGGCCTTTAGTTTGTAATGGACTAGTTCTATGTGCCTGAAGGCTGAAAAGTCTGGAAACCTCCTGACCACTAATCGTTCCCATCTCATTGTTCACTGTAGTGACTCGACCGATACGAAAGAGCTGTGAACAGTCTCCTCCATAAATAGAGATCTAACGATGTTATAGATAATTGTATCAAACCCACAACTGCTTCACGTGTTGCTACAACCATAAGCTCTAAATAGAGTTCAACTATAACATTTTTATTGCGTGTAATTACGATGAAGCGTAGTAACAATGCAGCCCTGAAATATTTCCTTTATACGCATTCGACAGTTGTTTGCGAAGTCCGCGCTAGTTCTCAAGTGGCGCCACCAGCTTTTCTTAATTAATGACTTTCTCGTAGAGGAGTGAACTATCTATGTTGTATTCAACTAAAACTTGATGATAAAAATGCGACACTCTATGTAAAAAGATAGCTCAGTTTACCCCCTAGTATTTTTGCCTAGCTGTCGGATTTTTTAAGCTCAAAATCCAAGGGATTACAGAAGTGGTCACAATTAAAGTCTACCGTTATCTGAAGTCTCATCAACAAGGGGCCCCACTCATCAATCAGTGCAATGCAAGTATACGCTTCAAGTTTTGACGAGGGGAGTAGGGGTGGGGGTGGGGTGGGGTTGGGAGGGGTACGTCTTTTCTCCACGCTAACTTGGCTCTTGACCAAGCTTCCTTTATTGGCTATCTGTCGACCGAGCTGACAAGGAAACAATACCTTTATTTACGTCAAGCCTTCAAAATGAACTATTCTTTTGTATAATAAAATGTTTAATGTACAGCGATTGATGTCTCGGAAATGAAAGATAGATATATCCTTGGCAGATGCTGTTCTCCATTTCCAAATGCGTCAGCCAGCGTCCAAGGGGAGCTAATGGTAATACATGTAGAGGTATTACAAACCAATAATTGACCGATTTCGAAAACTAGGGCACCAAAATATTACGACAGCTATTCAGAAATTAACAAAAGTAGGGAGGGGAGAGGATGGCGCTGTGAGCTTAGTAACCAAAGATGGATCACCTCTGATGGGCATCCTTAAGCAAGGTACGTTTAGTATAGGGTGCGTACAATAACACTTTGCCCTC
>NW_004797693.1:414449-415799 GCF_000002075.1 Aplysia californica
TTGGCCTCTCATTCAAAAGTCCCGGGTTCAAATCCGGTAGCGACCGAAAAATTTTCTTCTCTCAGATTGTCTCCTTTCACCTCCTTTCATGCTCTCTAGCAATATTCAGTTTTCTGCTTTAGTTTCCACTTTCTGCCCCCACCCCCTCCCTCCTTTGCCCTCTCTGGGCTCCTGACTCTTTCTGCTGCCTTTCTACTGCTACTCCTTGGCTCTTCCTAACTGCTTTCTTTCTGCCACACCCCTGATCTTCAGGTAGGAAAGATCTACACCTAGCCTTCCCGGACAAGGGCGAAAAATCTCGGAGGGCCCCTGTGCAAGTTGCGCACGTTAAAGATCCCTTGGTGGTCTAAAATCGATAAGAGTAGGCTTCAGCCGCCACCGGGCAAAATTCAAAATTTCCTACCAACTGAAAATATTAGGTCTGTCCCGCGCGCTCATATGACCTTATGCAGTTGCGAGAGCCGTAAAACACTTACCAAAACAAACAAAACTTGACCGGCGTCTGTGGTGTAGCGGTTATAATAGGCGCTTCACTGTCGAACGCAGGAGACCTGAGTCTAATTTCCGAGTGGGGAGTTGTTTCGTGTATCTCGGTCTTTCTGCTGGGTTGTATCCCTTTCAACCCGGGTTGGCCCTGACAGGCAGGGTCAGAGGCCGGCCTCCTAAATAATCTAAATTGAGCAGATGGGGGGTGTAAAGACACATGCATTTGATAATTTTAAAATACTAAATCGACTCTGGCGTCGATAGTGTACTGATTAGACCCAATATTTTCAGTTTTAGTAAAAGTTTTATGACACTTGCAACACACGTATGTCATGTAAGTGCCGACAATTAGCAATTAGAGGAGTCCCTAAAAAGTAACATAGAGAACAAAGAAAAGAGAGTGGGGAGATGAGGACTGTGAGTGTATGATAGGAAAGAAGGAGCAAACAATGCAGAACACCCGCCAACCACTCTTCGAGGGTACATACCACAGACGTGAGTCTGGTTCTTGTGCGGAGAAGCCTGCTATATTGATTACCTAGAGTCTTATTCTGAAGGACAGTTTGGTAAAATGTTCAGGAGAGCCAAAACAACATGTCTTTGCCTCTCAACAGTTTCGTCTACAGCTGGATATACTAACTTTTAAAAATAAAACTCCAGATTGTATTGTTCTGCAGTGATGCTGTACCTGACTCATCCGAACGGGTTGGCATAAACAGTAAGAATGTTGCGGTCCGCCTCCAAAATTATCTTACTTGAGTCGAAGGACCCGGGAAACGGTAACAATCATCATCATCATCATCATCATCATCATCATCATCATCATCATCATCATTATCAACATTATTATAATTTTTTTTATTA
>NW_004797693.1:417996-419473 GCF_000002075.1 Aplysia californica
TGTGTGTGTGTGACTGCGTGTGTGTTTGTGTGAAAGATTGAGTGAGAGGTGGATGGGGTTACATAGCACCGAAGATGTACCCTCAAGGTGATCATTACTGTCTGACAAGTATCATTTTTATACTATACTTGTGTTGTTCAGTTTTACGAGTAGAATCTATTTCTCCAGAAAAACTACGCTAGAAGACCACTCAGAAACATTCTCATCTTCTCTGGAAGCAAACCATGATAACCGCGGATTTCACTGCGTTCAAAGACCAATATACTGACTAGATCTTTTGCTTTCTATTGCTGGGTACCCATTCCCACTTGGGTAAAGTGGGGAAAATTCGGATGGGAGCAGTAACATTACAAGGTACAGGAGGCAGAGCCAAACTATGTGTGTTAGACGCTATGCTACTCACCAACGCACCACCACTTTCCCTTGCACGGATGTCTAATCTGCCTAGCAACCCTACTTTTGTCCCCAACAAAACCACGTCATGCTGAAAGGAAGCTAGCGAGTTCAATTATTATTCCGTGTGCAAGGATGGACAGAGAAAAACCTGATCTGCCCTCTGAGCAAGGACCTCCTCGAAAAGCCACAATGACCCAAGACGTAACGATTCGATGACTTTCCCCTGTGCCAAGGTTAGCATAAGAGACCACGACTGTAGCCAGCAGTCATTGATGGCGGGGAATGGGCGATGCGAGCCCTTCCTAGACTACTCAACCATAGGGGAGTTTGGGTCCCATACACACAGAAATCCTCGAACCTCCAACCCCCAACACAGTGAGTGGCTGGTATAGCAGAAGGAAAACTGACTCAAAACCCGGATAAAACAAACCCAGCCGACAATCTTATCTGGTGGTTGGTCTTGGACAGGCATGGGCAAACTGCGGCCCACGAGCAGTTTCAGTCTTGCTCGAGAGTCAATCAAGTTATTAATTATGAGTGTGGCCCGTGATGAGTTCTTGACTAATGAAAACAAAACTGACTTGAAAATTAAACTCAATGGTTTTCGGCACAGCTGAATACAATATGATATCTCTATTTATCTATTTTTAAAAAAATGAAATACCCTTGAGTAACATGTCAGTTCTAGTCTTAGTTTTGAGATCTTGGGAAAACCCGACTTCACCCAATTTCCTCCTGCTTTGGTCCGCGAATTGGATGTTCGGAATCACTTAATCCGGCCCACGACTCGGACATGCTTGCCCGCAAATGGTCTCGGAAAAGGAAATCTTTGACCTCAAAACCGGGGTATAGATGGATCCCATCAGCTGGGGAAAACAGTCTATCCAAGAGAAGGAAATGAATCTCTGATTCCAAACTTCCGCTGCCTTTCGGTTATACTCTCCCGCGAAAGGGTACAGGAAGAACACAAATAACGAAAAAGCAAGAGTAAACCATGACTCTATAAGCCTTGGAAGGAAAGTATACTACAAGAAGGAGATGTGGATAATAATAATAATAATAATAATAATAATAATAATAA
>NW_004797693.1:423450-424509 GCF_000002075.1 Aplysia californica
ACACACCCCATACACACACACACACACACGCACACTTACACACAAGCGAATACAAACACATAAACGTGCAAACGGCAGGAAACTATTTTCAAGAGCATAACCGTCTTTGTACAAGGATTTGTAATCTGCATCTTAGATCATATAAATTAGTTCTATATCGATATGGATGTATACGTACAGTAACTGCTAATTTTTTTTTAATGGTGTTTTATCTAATTCGCCTTTGTCGGGTGAAGAGGGGAGTTGTACTTATTTTATCAAGAGACGCCTTATGATAAGTATAAGACGGTATTACATAAATTGATGTATTAGCTGGCTCCTTAGCGGGTACTTCAAGTATTATTTAAATGCTTCTTCTGCATGTTTGTAATATACGTACCCTTTTATCATCTGCAAATAGAATAAGCTGCTTTTAGTGCAAGTCCTCTCTTCTCCTGTTTTTGTGAGTTACACATTTTGACAGCCTTCTTTCCTGACCAAAGGCGGAACCTTTATACATCTTTGTCACCTGAAACCTAGTCTTTAAATTTGAAAGCAGGCTGTGATATGGTAATTTTGTTGTATTTATTTGAACAACAAAACCAGGAAGAAGATAAAACAGTATGTTACATACTTAAATAGGCGGGAGTGTATTTGCACCAATAGACTGACTGATAGATAGAGAAATAGAGAGATAGATGGATAAATACAGGGATAGATAGGTCTATTAATTCACTGTCACATAGTTCCTTCAGTTGTTTGAAAGGGTATTTACAATTTTCTAGGCTACATTTGAAGCTCAATCGGTTTCCTTTTCGAATGGTGATATCTGGCTCATTTTATCTTTAAACTTGTTTCAGTAAAAGTCTTCCTTTAAAACAACATCCCTCATATAAACTCCGGCATTCCTTTGACCTTGTAAGTGAACTCAACAACAAGTAAATATAGAAATAGGCTACGTTATATCTAAAAAAATAGAATTACGGATGTTTCTACGTTACCCCTATACTGACGTCATGCTTGTCCTTACACGATCTGTCCCTCTGCCAACCCACGCATCCCCCTCCCACCCCCCACCCC
>NW_004797693.1:426048-427081 GCF_000002075.1 Aplysia californica
AGAGAAGGCGACATAGAGAGCAATGGTGAGTAAGGGAGCTATAAAAAAATATATATAAAGAGAAAGAGACAGACAGAGAAAGAGAAAGGAGCGTTCACAACAAGAAGGGGTGATAGTCGGTTGGTGAAAGTAGCCACTTACAAAGATGCGGTTCTTAACTTGGTGAGAAGCGCGCATATAACAGAAGCAGTAACGAACCCCGCGCTCCTTTGATCCGTAGCCAAGAGCATCACCGAATTAAGTCAACGCATGCATGGGATCGCGTTGAAATTAGGTGCTCGCCAATATAATGTAATTTTAAAAGACTTTTTTTTTTTGCTTTAAGTGTTTTGTGTCCATTTACAAACACATTTCTGAGTGAATTTTATTATCATTATTTTTTTAAAAACCGTGATCAAAGGCACAAAAAATTCAAATTTGCAGTTTCTAAGGACACTCAAGTTTTGGAAGTTATCAAACTTTGGCGGCCAATTTTTAAATAATTTTTTACCTCTGTGACATCAGGCGACCCCACCTCCTTTACTCTATTAGCAAAAAAAAGCTCGACTTCTATTCAAGATAAAATAGATACTTTATTCATCAAAAGCAAGGCAAGTGAATAAGCTTTAGGATGATAAATTTCAGTAACTCCACAAAGCTCAGAATTGACGAGCCCCTGATTCCACCGTGCCGTAAAACATTAATTTGTTGTAGCCTAATTAACACCCACGCCCCAAGGAAGCTTGTCTAAGGTAATCGGCATAGTATGTATACAGAGTTTAGGGGGGGAGGGCTCCAGAGGCTAAGTAAGTAACGGTTTAGACTCAAATAATGTCAAGCAAATGTCGGTGACGCGGGGATCAGATGGGTGGTCACTGGGGCGTGTCTTTGAGCAATACACGACAACCTTAGCTCAAAATACAGGGCGCTGCACAGTGGCGACCGACAATGGCATGGGTAAACGGTTCTGTATTTGTGTAATAGTGTGTACTTGTGTACGTATTTGTGCATATTATTATGTTTATGTATGTACATATTTAGAATGATGTATGTA
>NW_004797693.1:427967-430222 GCF_000002075.1 Aplysia californica
AGTAGAAAGGGTAAATTGTCATAAAATTACAGCTCATCGATTGGAACGAAATCGAGCCAAATTGAGCAAAGTGTAATCAAGGTCTAATCACAGAGATTTAGGTATGTATCTAAGGCAGGGGGAAAACGCACGTACGGAAAGTAGCCCCATCCTGTAACAACATTTCAGCAACTTGGCCCTCTATGTACACTAGATCTAGTTAAGTTGTTTTAACTTGTTGGCCCCTCCGGATGAAGCAAAGCTGTACGGTGTGTGTGGTGTGGATACTTATGCACTTATTCGGCGTAGCCCGTAAAAGACGCGAGTTCGATTCCCGCGTGGGAAAGTTTATTGAGTTGAGTGAAATCGCAAAATTGCATACATTCTTAGGGAACCTAAACAAATGGGTAACAGGGAAAGATCAGGGAAACGTAGCTTTTCTGAGAGCATCCGAGCAAAGGAATGAATGGAAAATCATGATCGCCGATGTCTGTCGCAGATCTGGCACTTAATGATGTATACGTTTAACAACCTTATTATACAGTTAGAAAAAAATAGCCGGCGAGACTCCCGAATATAGCGTCTATCTCCTGTAAAACCATGCCAAATTAGAAATCGCATAAAGTCCTTACCTATTAGAATTACAAAGTTGTATCTGCTCAGTGCCTAGTTTCGAGAAATTTGACGTCAAAAAGTTTGATTTTCCCAACATGTCAAGCTTTTTGGAAGGCAGCCCTTTGAATATCGTAGCTTGATAACGACTCGGAACGATCTGACGATTTTTATAGAGCAGATGGAACATTTGGTTTCTGGCTCCATGGTCTTAGTAACTCAAAACGGCAAAAAATGTCTGTTAAAACTTTGTAATTCTAAGGTACCAAAGTGCTCTTCTCAAAGACACATTAAGTGTTTGGATTACTTTTCCTTCCCTGTTGGGCTGCTGTCTTCCATGAAGTCATCCTGAGTTGAGCGTAACAGTCAAGATCGAAGCATGCCTACCTCTCAAAGTCATCTAGATTTTGTCAGTTGAGGTGTAACAAAACTCTACGTTGTACATATTTGCTGTCAGTTGGCTGGGCGCGTGGCAATGACGCAGGACGGATTAACCACAACACGTCTGTCTGTCTGTCTGTCTACTTCAGTGCAGGAACGATAACAACAACAATCAGCAGATGCGTCAATTAATCATGGACAAACCAGTGACCAGAGCATACGTCAGCTGTGTGGAGCAGGTCAGTACGCCTGACCAGCCTGGCTAAACTGGTTCAACTTCAAAGACATACTGGGAAGATAAATATCAAAACGTGGACAACAGCCCTCGCCGCCAGCCCTACATCCTGCTTTCCCACATGAAAATAAATGAATGGCAATGTGCGTCTCTGGTTTACCTGTTCACCTGTAGCTCTGGCCATTGGTTAGTGCAGTGCTTGGCCAACGCGTGTGAGTTCCGGTTAGCATTCTGAGTTGGGTCTGGGTTTGTATAGTGCTGTCTGAAATACACATTGCTTTCTGCTCAGACCAATGCACTGTTGGAAAACAAAGCCCTCATCCTTCAAACCTGTCTTTTTGTCCGTGTCTTGTTGGGCGCCAAAACTTTAAAAATAGTAACAACAAAAATAGACAGCAACAGCCACAGCAGCAACTTTACTGCAGTAATAGCAACAATAACAAGTAGAAAACAACAACAACGGCCACAACCAAATCATCATTATTATTGTTGTTATCATCGCCATTATCCTTCTCTTCTAACAAACGTGATAAAACTAGCTGCATAAAAACTGGAAACCATGATGTATGTAACCAGGGAGGCTTCTTTTTTGTTGTTTTTTGTTTGTTTGTTTGTTGTTTGTTTGTTGTTTGTTTGTTGTTGTTGTTTTTGTGTTGTTGTTGTTGTTTTGTTTTGTTTGGGGGGGGAATAAAGAGCATAAGTAAATCTCACCCTGTTTAGGAGACCGAGCAGCTCATTCAGCTAAGGTTTTATTCATGAAAGACTCGGTAAACAAAAAGTACATGAACACGCACTGGGAAGTGTGGACAGCGAAGGACATGGGAGATAGAACGCTACTCAAAATATCGGTCCATGGAAGCTCCGGGAACTCAATTAAAAGTAAAGAGCATCATTACCATCCCCATAGCAGACAACAACGGCAACAACAAAACCAATGACAGAATAAGAAATAAATTACATTCCAACAACAATAAAAGCAAAGTGAAACAGCTCCTCAAATAAAAGCAAGAGTAGAAACAACACCATCATTAACAACAAAAACAACAGC
>NW_004797693.1:431364-433053 GCF_000002075.1 Aplysia californica
CAGCTGCTATGCCTTATAATATAACTTTCAGAAGACATCATTCCAAAGTAGAAACGAAGCAAATTTTCAACTGCTTGTTCTCACGTGCACTCATAAATACTAGAGTAGAAGATAGCAACAGCTGTACCCTTGTTGTGGCGAGATTAGGCAACTCTCTCAACACCCGCTGTAGGCAGCAGTGACACTGCCACCATCATCACCACCATCAGCATCATCCCCAGCACCACCACCATCATCATCATCATCATCATCATCATCACCACCACCACCACCATCATCATCATCATCAACAACAACAACAACAACAGCAACAACAATGACATCAACAATGCGACGACAGCAACGACAACACCATCATCACCACCATCACTAACTGTACTAAAAGCCACAAGTAAAACCAACCGTCGCAATAACAGTGATGGTAGCTCCATCAGAACCACCACCACCACCACCACCAGCAACAACAACATCAACGATGACGACAACAACAACAACACCATAAACAACTACAACAATAAAAAAGAACAGAAACTACAACTTCCCTTCTGACAACAACGACAACACTGTAACAACTTCATCCACCACCACCACTCCCATCACCACCTCCCTCTCACCCTCTCCCCCCTCACATCAACAGCGACCCCACTCCACTATCCTCACCTTATTAACAAATTATGAGGCTCTCACAAACAACGTGCACTACACGCTGGGAAACACCCACTACAACGATCAAAACATTATGAAGTAACTTTGTCCTTATCAGAATCGACATCCTTTTAATTAATGAGAACTGCGATGGATTGTGGTCTCGATTATATTTCAGACGATTGGTTGACATATTTACACATTGCAGTCAAGCTCTCATGGGTTTGATTTGCTTTAGAAGTATAATGAACAACTCTGTGATATAACTGCTATAATTAATAACTTACCTATCCCATCTGTTTATCGATTCTGCTCAAAATACTGATATTTCTCTCCCTGGCCAGTTAAATTTATTAAAGAATCTGAATCTCTTTCAACTGTTCGAACTGGCTTAACAACAACTGGTTGAGGAGTTGGGAAGGGACGCTTTTATGGGGGAGGGGGGTCACACATTTCTTCCGGGATTCACTTGTCGGCTCAGAAATGACGCGAAGCGAGCAAATGAGCAAGAAGTAAAAGCAAATTATCTCCCTGACGACTTTGCTCAATGCAGGAACTGACTGAATTCATATTATCCCACCAAATGGACACATTTTGTCAAAACGAGTCTAATCAAACGACATAGATTAGATCTAAAACAATCAAAAGAAGATCGCTGCTCATCCCTTCCTAATAATTTATTGAAAACTCAACAATCGTCCTGCAATGGTAGTTTCCCTTCGAAAACAGCGTTCTTCTGTTGATAGGCAATCAGTGGGGGTAATGTAGGAACGTTTATTGATTTGTTGAGGATTGTCATTTCTGACAATAGTGTTGTAAAGAGGTGTGCAGGCCTCACTGTTTGTTCAGTGACCACTGACCGTAACCAGCGTGACGTCATACTCTGGGGATTGGCTGAGTGGATATTGCTGTTCTATCAAATCAAACACGATGTGGTCGAAATCAGCGATGTCCAAATGTTCAAACTCCTTTTCTCCTTCTCTTCCTCCTCCTCCTCCTCGACCTCCTCCACCTCCTCCTCCTCATCCTCCTCCTCCTCCTCCT
>NW_004797693.1:433181-440681 GCF_000002075.1 Aplysia californica
TTCTTCTTCTTCTTCTTCTTCTTCTTCTTCTTCTTCTTCTTCTTCTTCTTCTTTTTTTCCTTCTCGATCACGGTTCCTCTGAAAATTCCACTCCTATCGAAGAAAGTAAGATACTCGATAAGCCTACGCCCATAAACGTGAACAAAAATCGAGGAGAAAATTTTCAAACGACAATGTCTACATTGACTGAGAATGAAACGAGACACTTTGACTTGAAAAGTAAACACCTTACTTTAAGAGTGCCGAACTCGCAGACAAATTAAAAAATTAAATAACACTGTTTTTCACCGACCATGAATACTGAATAGATCTAAAAGCCAGCTGTACTCAATTCTTGCGGTATCACCATGTACGGACTCAATTTCCATTACCATAAAGAGAGTAATCTTTTCTTAAACCACTGTCGTATTCTTTTGACCAGACTCCATGGCCATTGAATTTCAGGGGGGGGAAAGGGGGGGGGTAGTATTCAGTTAGTGAGGCGTAGACTCTTCTTAAAGCCATCGATGAGGTTTTGCTAAGTTAACTGTACAGACTACGTCAGAGGCAAATATCATGTTATATATTATTATATAATGTACAGAAACAATTGTTCCATGTAATCTGCTGATGAGCAGCCTCTTACTTGTTTCGAGATTAATTTGCTCGGATAACAGACCGCACAAAAGGCGAAAGTACTTTTATATTGCATATCATTTTTTGTAGCTACATATATTTTTTTAAAAATAGAATAGGGACATCAAAAACAGAAGTCATGAAAGTTAGTCGAAATCATAGTCCCTGAACATTCATACGAATAACAAACCGCTAAAACAGGTTAAGGAGGTTAAATATCTTGGCAGCATTTCTACCGAAAACAGGCCTTGAGATAGAAAAATAGAAATACAGCCTCAAAAAGCCACCTATCAGCTCGCACCCCGTGTATCTCATCGAAACACCTCAATGGACACAAAGAGACAGCTTATCATTCCGATATGTATTATGCTACTAGAGAAGTCAAAAATTCGCGGAGGCACATGGGAGGACGCTGCTGACTTAAAGGGCATTGAGAGATTAATCCCCATCCCAAAAACAGAAAGCCAGACTTGGTGTTATGGAAGGAAAAAGAGAAAGAGGTGCACCTGGTGGAGCTCACGGGGCCTCACGTAGACAACATGAGCGAAAAGAAAACCGATTTGAGGCGCTTGTCGAAAAATGTGAGGAGGCAGGTTGGAAAGCAATTCACTTTCTGGTTGAGGTTGAATGCAGAGACTTCTTAGCAAGTAGCGTCTGAAAGTGGATGAGAGTGGCAGGAATTACAGCAAAGAAAAGTAACGAACTCATAAAATTCCTTCAGGAGACCCTAGAGAAAGCCAGTCGCTTGAATTGGTTGAAGCGAAAGGATGCAGGCTGGAATGAATCTTAAGAGTTGGCAGCAGAGGAAAACAGTTGGGTTAGAAAGGAGACCTCACATCGGTGAAGGGGCTCGGTGTGTCAGAAAAGCTGTAGAGAGGAAGAGCCCGAAACAGCGACGCATTCTCTCCTGATGATTTCCACGCTACTAGAGTCCGGAAAACCGAGCTTTCGGCTGTGAGCAGTGCATAATATGGCTGTTTTGGACTACGTTATCTAACATCCCCCCCCCCCCCCCCCGACTATAGAACACACGCTCTCCAGCTTTTGCACAATGACTTGTATCAATTTGTCTCAACAGATCAACATTTTTGTATACACCTGTCAGCTGGATTCAAGGAAATTCCTTAACTGATACTAATCACAAGTCCAAGTGGGTGGTTTAAACAAATTTTGAAAGATTAACAGCAAAAGTTGTTTTCCCATAGAAAACTACATCTCCCCTCGACACTCAATGGGAAAAGAGGATGAAAAATAAAAATAAAAATAAAGTCTAGTTTTATATTATATCTTAATAATTTTCAGTTGCAGTTGCGTAGTGTTGTTGGTGTTGTTTTGTTCAGAATATAATCCAATCTAACAATGGACGCGTGTGGGTTGTTGGGAGGCACCAGCGTCAGCCCTGCCTTATAAATCTTCTTTTGTTTTTCCTATATGCCTGTTTTGGTGCTCTCTCGCATCAAATGAAAGTTTCCTCGCTGAACGACTTCCCTTTAGGAAAAACGATGAATTCAGACAAGCGAACAAATGCACGAACACAACCTCGGACTGTTTGGATTAAAACTCAGAAAACAAAACTTTACCCACTACCAACTGATCTTTGTGTCTGGGGCTCTGACTGTATAAAAAATTATTGCAGTCGTATTCTTTTTGTTTTGGTCTCTTTTTTTTGGCGAGGAAAAGTCTCGAAATGCTATATTTTCCAATCCCAGTGGTATTAGATCTATCTACCTTCTGTGTACACTAGATCATTTTCAAGGCTGTTGGATGAAATAATAATATTCCCCAAATAGGCTTAAAAAGGGATCTTTCACAACAATGTTTCGGAACTAAAGCTAGATTCTAATGGGAATTCCAGCGGTGTCTAGATTTAAGTCGAGGTGAGTAACGTTAAAAGTGAATTCTAAAGTGGGATTGTAATGATGTTCCCTTAAATTTGCTGTTTATGAGAGCTATGCAGTGTTCTTGCAACATAGGCAGGAAATGTTGTATCACAGTAATAGATATAATAATAATGCGCCAAAATGCACGAGATCTTCAGGGTGGATGCAGTACGTGCTTTCTATGTTCAATTGGAATAAAACTGTTTTTTGTCGTCTACGTTGCTTTTTTCTTTATTATCAGTGTTTCTTTAGGTCAGAAGCATACTGCCTTTCTATGCTACTTTTACATCTACCAGCAGTCTTCCATACCTTAGAATTACAACGTTTTATCTGATATTTTGACCGTTTTCAGTAACTAAGACCATAGGGTCAGAAACCAAACAAGCAGATAGAACTTTGTAATTCTAAGATGTTGTTTTTCGTTTTCATGTCGATGAGCTTGCTAAATCTGACTATATTCTGTGTATGACTATCCTTTGAAATACTGATGGCTGTCTTTTTGTTGGAACTTAAACTATCCTTTCGTCTGAAATACCTGGAGCTATCGTCTGATAGGATGAGTAGCAACTATTTGTCTAACATGTGAGTGGCTCTTTGACAGATTTCCAAAGTATTGACTATAATGCCGTTTCATGTTAGACTAATGGGGATCAGATACTATCTATGAACGGTTTCGTTTTTGTTTCAGTATGTATGAGTTTCTGGTGAAATTTAAAACGAGTCGGTGTATGTAAGTGAAATGTGTATCAATAGATTGGAAGGTTAAAGGTTGAGCGCCTTCGCCTGTATTTTATCAGAGGATGCATCTGGGGTGGTGGTATATGTTATGCTGGCAGACTCTACTCTCCTATTAGAAGAGGGCAGAGAGTGCAGCCCATGTCCTTCTGTAAAGAAAGTTTCAGACAGTGAGCGCACACAGAGCACTCATTAATGCTTATACTTTCGCCGTAGATTAACATTACACGTTGCAGCTCTAACTTGCTTTTGCAATTTATAAATTCGAGAGCCACATTTCCCATACAGTGTATTGGAATGCTTGTCGGCTCTGTCAGTGCAAATGTTCAGCATATTATTATAATGCAGGTTTTAATCAGGGTTAAATCTTTTGCTCAGAAATCTAAGTTGTTTAGAAACCTTTGTTTTTTAAGCTCCAGCAACCAAAAGCACGGAAAAACTTGTTTCACGTATCAGAGTGCATGCTAAGAAAGTTTCTTCTTTAAAATGTTAAAGGGATTTATTAAAATATATAACTAAGGGAATCTATGAACACTTAGAAGAAAGTCAGACGACAAGTTTCCAATTCACGAAGTTTTTCCCGGTGAGCGTTGAACATCACTAGTCACACAAAGTACGCTGGCCCATGCAAATAATAGAGACAACCAAAACTTTTGCACCAGTGTTGAGAATTGATTTATCGAACGGAATTATGAGGGTTACGAAATCTTTTTTGGTCGATATCTTTTTAAAGTATTATTAAACTCAGCATTGTACAACAGCGATATTACATTATAAGGTATGCAAAGGGGAATATAAAACAAGATGGACGCTGTTTTCAAAAGACGATATATAGAGATGCTGGGCTCTCAATAATATGGTATACAAAACTCCTGTGTTTATGAGATGGATAAATGGAGCACTATGCTGTAAATTGAGGCTAATTTCTTTAAATTGTACCCCATCCGCGCGGAGTGGCCAGATTTAGGGATCGCCAGTGGAAATAGCTAAATGAGCCATGATTTATTGCCCTCTGTACAGGGTGAGATGGGTCAGACAGGTTACACGTAATTTTTAAGTGCGTTTCTCGGAAAGTGAAACTGAGCAGCCATCACTAGTAAAGTAGTCTAGTCAGCGCTAGTCCAGTCGAGCGAGGGGTAAACCGATTACATTGATGAATTAAAGCAGCTTTAATGTTTCATAATAATTATTTAACCTGAAGAGAATTGATTGCATCTCCTCAAAATAATTGCCGAGTGAGGGGTTCACCGACTACATTTAAAGGAAAAAATGCGTTTAAGTTGCATGAATATTTAACCTACAGAGATACGATCGTATCTCTTCAAAATGAACGATGCTTATTTTTTGTATCAATACAACAATGCTGGTATAACAGGGTGAACACATGTTAAATACATGAAAGACAAAATAATACCCACATTGGTCACTTATAAAGCAGAAATTATGAGTAGAAAGACATTTTCTTTGTTAAGATGCGACATCGACAAAAAATATAGCAACCAGAGGGGTAGTGATGGGTATTCAGTATTCGCACTAATTGTGGACAAGGGAGTTAACAATGAATATGATATTATATTATTATTAGCTTGGACTCGTAAGGAAGATATTCGTCGAAAACGTCTATTATTACTATTAAATAAGGTGATCAGTTGTCAAATTTTAAGTATTTTATCATATAACGTAATGAACATGTTTATTAAAAAGTGTTCAAGAACATATTTGAAAGAAGAATTGGTGTAAAATATAATGTATTTGGTGATCATGAAGTAATATTTGATGAAGATGTAACAGATATCCTGACAAATCTCAACTTTCCCAAAATTACGATTTTCAACTTACCATTTCCCAGTATCTCACTCAGAATGCCAGATTAAGAATTTGTGACTTCCAGACTCTTTACGCAAACACACACACACACACACACAAACACACACACACACACACACACACACACACACACACACACACACTCACGTGATAACCCTTGAGAATAAATCCCAAGATACAGAGAACACAAAAACACACACGGGAAACTGTTTGGCATTAGCCTTTATGTTCGACCAAGTAGGCCGTACGCCGAAGTACAGATTTAATACTTATTTTACTTTCATCTTTTCCTTCCTCTGGTATCTTTTGGATGTCGAGGGGAGGTGTGGGTTTCGGACCTGTGCTAGGTGTGTAGCGCCTGTGATAATGTTTTGTTGTTCCAGGACCTTTTTAACCCCATTCAGCCTGGTCTTTCTTGGTCTTCCTTTTGTTTGAAGCCGGATTCTCGGCAGTTGTAAACTCTAGCCGCTTGTTGTTTCTGGGGCATTCTTGTTAGATGTCCAAACCATTTGACTCTTTGACGCTCTATGAATGTTATTACTGGTGGTATACCGGTTTGTAGACGTATGGTTTCGTTTCTTATGCGGTCTCTTCTTGTGACGTTGATGGTTTTGCGGAAGCATCTCATTTCGCATGCATTGTTTTTTTCTTTCTTGCGCCTTGTTTAGAGACCATGTTTGGCACTGGTATGTTAATGTTAGTATGAATATTCTATTAAAGAGCTGGGATTTCACTTCGGTTGGAATATTCTTGGGACTGAGCAGTGGTGCTAGTTGGTAGGTCCCTGCATTTGCCTTCATTGGCATCTATTTCTTGTTTCTATTTCTTTGTCCATACGCCCATCTTGTGTGAAGATGCTTCCCAAATATTTAAATTCCTCTACTTGTTGGAGTTGTGTTCTGTCAATAAGGATGTTGAGTTTTCCTGGGTTTCTGCTGACCTTCATAACTTCTGTTTTTGATATGGAGATTTTCATGTATAGGTGTTTACATTCCACATATAGTTTTGTGGTGTGTTATTGTAATTCCTCTTCATCTGTATTTAATATACTCTGGTCATCAGCAAATGAAGCTCATTCAGTTCATTGATGTTATCATTTGCTGCTTTCGTGATCTTATCCATGTAAGTGATGGAAAGAACGGGGAGAGAACCTACCCTAGTCTAACCCCAGAACTGATGGGGAACCAGTCCGATAGCCCTTCTGTTGATCTTACGTTTTTATAAAGTTTAGTGCCATGATGTTCTCCTGCAATTGTCCTGTTACACCATATTCCTCTAAGACTTCCCAAAATTGAAATCGATTTACCCGGTCGAACGCCTTTTCCTCGTCCACGAAGACGTTATTGAGGTCTTTGTCAAGTGCAATGGCAGTCTCACACAACTGTCTTAATGCAAAAATAGCGTCAGTGCAGCCCCTACCTTTTCTGAAGCGGAACTGGGATTCACCGAGTCGAGTCTCTATAATTAGTCTCATTCTCATTTCCAGTATCTTGGAAACATTTTACCCACATGGCTGAGAAGGGATATTCCCCTGCAGGTTCCACAGTCTCTTTTGTTACCTTTCTTTTTCCAGATAGGTACAATGACAGCTCGTTACCAGCCATCGGGTGTTGGTTTTGTCGCCCAGGCTAGATATATCCTCCATAGCCAGAGTTCACAGATATGGCCGCATAGCTTGATCTCATTTGCTGTGATGTTATTAACGCCTGGCACTTTGTTTGTGGGGCTTTTCTTTATAACAGGTTGGGTTTCACTCAGCAGCATTGATGGTTCGGAGTGGTTTCTTTTGGTGAGAAGCTGTTTAGTGTTGTTTCTCCTGTAGGATTCCTCAATCTTTGACTTACTAAAAATATGTTATACTTTTACTTTTGAGAAAAAAGATTTCATGACTTTGCATTATAAAAGTTTGAATAATGGGTCTGCAGTTCGTGGCGTGTCACAAATAATATTTACCCTGTGCTATATATTTCGAAGGCTTTTTGGAGGGTTTGTTTTGTTTTGTTTTTCTTTTTTGTTTGTTTGTTTTGTCTGTCTGTCTGTTTGTTTGGTTGTTGTTGTTGTTGTTGTTTGTTTGTTTGTTTGTTTGTTTGTTTGTTTGTTTGTTTGTTTTCTTCGGATTTTTTTTACAAGTCTGCAGGGTCAGTTTCCCGTGGAGGACTCAGGTTGTCAGAACGCTTGAACCAGGAAAAAGCTGCGGGACAGATATTTCTTTACAGAGAAAAGATTATGCAGATTAACGAGGAAAATCATTCATTTTCACTTGCCTATTGGAATTTCCTCATCCCTTAATGGTGCTGTACAAAAATGACCCTGTTTGGAAAGCCGAAGGCAAGTTTTCAATTTAACCCCCTCTCTTCATTTCCCTGAGGATATCCGGGGGTCAATCGGTCATGCACGGTTGCTTTATTCCCTTCTTGCGGTGCTGAGTGAAAATTGTCTGATT
>NW_004797693.1:445681-448275 GCF_000002075.1 Aplysia californica
CCTGTACCACCTACCACTCCCCACTACCCTGCCCCACCCCACCCCCCTACGCTTTTCCCCTTATTATTATAATGATAATTTCCAAGAGAACCACCTGTACGAAATGTCCATTTTTCTTCTTGACAATGGATGATCGTTTCAAACAGGTTCGACTCAACGTTCCTGCAGATTGCTAAGCGATTGCTTCTATTGTTATCAAAATTCACATCAACAGTTAACGAAGTATCCGTTTGCTGAGAGAACTGAAGAAAACACGATGGATACTCTTCTGCCTTTAAGACCTGACCCCCAAGCCAAGCAATAATTTTTTTTTCAACCCAGACTGTCAGTTACGAACCGGACCACAAGCATAAAACAGACTACCAATTTTCTTCTTTCTCCATTGAATCAAAACACAAGCAGAAAACTATTCTTTTTTTCTCCGTTGAACCAGAACAGAAACAGAAAACAGTCAATCAATTATGCTCTTTCTCCATTGAACAAGAACACATACAGAAACAGACTATCAATTTTGTTCTTTCTCCATTGAATCAGCTTCCTGCATTTCCAAAGCCGCCATCTGGGGTGTAATGGTTAACCGTATCCGTACGTTGTGTTTTACTGTCGTATCCATACGACGTGGAGAACTCTGAGCCACCACTTTCCAGAGAGGAAATTTACTCCTTAATCCAATCCGTATGCTTTGTCTAGCAGTCTGTCAAAATGATTTTTTTAAAGAAATACTGAAAGTTTCAAAGAGATCTTCGTACTAGAAGCATTCTAAAATGTGAACAACACAACCCCGGGGGTACAAAAATGACCCCAAGGCGTACGGATAGGGTTAGGCCCATCACCATTGCAAGCATAAGATGAGAGAACGATTTTGAGGCGGAAAAGTTGCTTTATCGGGTATTTCCGCCTGTGTGCTGGGATGTCGAAGCAGGGCATCTAAACCATAGCATGTCAGAGAGGACCATTAGCAAGCCATGAACACTTTTCATAAAATTGTCCGCCACAGACAGAAATCAAACTCTCAACATTTTGATTCAATGTTTAGTTCCTGAAATTAGAGGGAAAATATTGGAGCATTGCTAAAGAGTTTGCAGACGTCGTGTCGGTCAATAGAACATCAGAAAATAGCTTGGTAATCGGCCTGTCTCTTACACTGTCTTTCAGGGTGTCCAATTTGTGGTATTCTTGTTTTAGATTATGATGTGACCTAAACATAGCCTAGTTCTATAACATTCCAACATCTACTAAGTGTCCCAAGGGTACAACGTGCGTTTACTATGTAGCTTCCAAGAAAGGATTTTGATTTACTCAGATGTACAATCAACCCATCCCAAAAGCAGTGGTTATCATAAGTCGTGAATTTTACTATTCTCTTTTACCTCAACGCATATCCTCCCCCCTCCCCCCTCCTCTCCACGAGGATCACTAAAATACACATAACACATGAACAGACACACATACACAAACACATATACACACACACACACATACACACATGTGCGTGCACGCATGCACGCACGTACATACACATACAGAGAGACAGACAAAAAAAATTAAATAAAGAGAGCCTTCGAATTTAACGTCTGTCACCCGTAGGACCAACCTATACAGAGAGAGAGAGAGAGAGAGAGAGAGAGAGAGAGAGAGAGAGAGAGAGAGAGAGAGAGAGAGAGAGAGAGAAAAGAGAGAGAGAAAAGAGAGAGAGAAAAGAAAGAGAGAAAAAAAGGGAAACAAGGGAGGAGAGAGAGAAGAGGAGAGAAGATAGAAAGAGAGAGAGGGAGAGATTGAGAGACAGAGAGAGAGAGACAGAGACAGAGACCCTCTCTAACAAGGTCTTTAATAGACATAGAAGTACGCGCACTTTAATTAATGTAAGATTATTTTTAAAGCCTGTAATATTATTATAGTACTGTTCGAAAATGATATGCAACGTATCAAACAGTTAAAGAAAAATCCGGAATGCCACTGCTCCATGAATCGATAATAACTGTATAATAACGAATCTATTTAATAATATAACAAAGTACTAGTGCAACGTTGCAATCTGAGAATTTAACAAGGAAAGTTGACTCCCAGATCTAGTCACACTAAATTGTTATCTTAGAATACACCAAGCAAAACTGACTTTCAGATCTATATTTATACAAAATTGTATTAGTTTAATAGGAAAATAATACAACTGAAAGCATTTCAGTTGCTTTCAAAAGAGGAACAAACGGGGAAAATCAATCTTATTATTTTGGGTCTGGCAGTGGAAATGCTGCTTGACAGGACCCTCTGTTTTCCTTGGCAAATGAATATCTTACCCGTCAGTCGCTAAGCAACGGAAAGGAATTCATCGTTTCCGATTTCCATGAGAAAGAATCATTAAGCCTTTACAAATCGGTTTACCATTCCTTTGACTTTAGAGTGCGAGAATGCGTCTTTTTCTTTCACTCATGGTCCCTGTCTGATTTCTGATACTATCTCATTCTGTCGAAACATCTCTGTCAAACGCTAGCACCGCCCCTCCGAATTCTATACACGAATATCTATCAATCTTTCGATCTATCTAACTACCTAAATCGATTTAAGAGAAGAGAAAATAGAGCGAGAGAGAGAGG
>NW_004797693.1:449515-450855 GCF_000002075.1 Aplysia californica
ACACACACACACACTCTCTCTCTCTCTCTCTCATTGATTTAGTTTGAGAACGAGGCAGCTGTTTCTTCCCTGATTCGATCAGCTTGGATCTCTGTATCGAAACCAAACCGATTTGATTGAATATTGGATTAGTAACCTGGTGTGGATTGCTTATCTCTATTGAAGAACAATGTAATTGGCGCGTGTTCTGTTTCTGATAGTATAACTTTTGTTTTTGTTGTTGTTGACGTATTTAGTCTTGGGCGCATTCTTATGTGGGAGAAAGGTATTACGATGTAGCCTTATTTATATATTGCGTATGTCATACACAAAATATCTTACAAATGACAACACGTCATAATAATTCGATTCTTATCATTACACCCTTATGTGTTTTGTTTTAATAGAGGTTTTATGGTGCTCGCAACTGCATAACGTCATATGAGCGCCAGAAGATTAGAGGTGTTACAAGAGAGTAACAAACATAAAAAAGAAGGAGGGGAAATAGGACGATAGATGTTTGATGGGAAAGAAGAAGCAAACCACACCAGAGCACCCGCCAACCACCCACACCGTTACGTATGTATACAAAGATTTCGACGAAGACACCGTGGCTGGTCGACTCAAAGCAGTGTCGTGGGTTTTTTTTTAATTTAGTGTCATCGTGTCATGCTCAAAGACACCCTGCAGTATGGCTGTTGATATTATGGTACTGTTGTTATGCTGTTATTATTTTTGTTGTTGTCATTGTTGATACTTTTACTAGGTGTCTGCACACAGAGGAACATAACATCACCGCCTGGTACGCCATTGTTAATAAAAGGTAAACATAGTGACAACTTTGTTTTAATAAGTGTTTTACGGCACTTGCAAGGTCACATAAGTGCGGAAGATTAAAGGTGTTACAAGAGAGTAACAAGCATGAAAAAGAAGGAGGGGGGATAAAGACGATAGATGTTTGATAGGAAAGAAGAAGCAAACCACACCAGAGCACCCGCCAACCACCCACGTGACAACTTTACTGAAAGCAGAATAATCTCCTGACTATTAACTCGAAATCCTGCTCTCTGCTGGTTACAGACACCCTCTGACTGGGTGTATCTATAATATACTTATAAAAGTATTAGTGCTTAGCATTTTCAAGTGGCATTTTTTCAGACAGACACGCTGTACAATCAGATATCGTCACCGTTGTGATAAGATCGGATAAGTGACTTTGGTATTTTTTTCAGGAGCAGGTAAATACTGATTTATTAAAAGTTATCCGATTTTTATACTATTAAAAAAGTCAACTTTTGATTGTTTGTTTGTAAATACATTTTTAACCAACAGATGAAACTTGTAGCAAATGTTTCGCCCCC
>NW_004797693.1:451107-455697 GCF_000002075.1 Aplysia californica
CCCCCCCAAAAAAAAGCAAATCGAACATTAATTTGTAGTTATTTAATCGTATCACAAATGGCAACGGTATGTTGAACTATGTACATGTTATCCACAATAACCTCCTAGACATTCTTAGTCTGGCATGTCTGATGTGATGGTTAGGCTCTTCAGCGCAGTGCAAAGAAGACGTGAATTTGATTTCTCTTTTGGGAGTTTATTATTTTTTGTCAATTGGACTACGTCTGCTGTGGACGTCCTGCACCTTTTAGCCCGAAGCAGTCCGTCTGCTTAATGATGTGAACTGTGTGCTGGGGGTATACATTTTAAACAATTACAAAATGTTACTAGTTTGCTATTTTATTAATAGATTTCAGCCTGTAACACAGAGACTCGTGACACGTAGGGAAGAGTTGTGGTACGTTTTAAGGGAACATACCAGTGGTTATGTTAATGTAACTGTATACTTACAGCTTGTATAGACTTCTAAAAAGAATATAACCGTCTTACCTGTTCTTCTCGCATTTGTTATTTTATGGGACTGCTGTAGTGCTTGTGCGCGCGCTCGTGCGTGTGTGTGTGTGTGTGTGTGTGTGTGTGTGTGTGTGTGTGTATGTGTGTGTGTGTGTGTGTGTGTGTGTGTGTGTGGGGGGGGGTGTAGACGGGGAGGGGGAATTGTGTTGCTTTTGCTGTATTTGTTTTTGTTGTTATTGTTGGTGCTGTCGTGGTCAGTAGTTACCATAGTAGGGCTGGGAGCTAGGCGTGTAAGGGAAGTGATGTTAACGTTACTGCTGTTTTGTTGATGCTGCTGTTTCTATCATAATCATCCTCTTCGTTGTCATCGTCGAGTTTGTTGTGACGAAGTAAGCTTTGACAATTAAATATAGACACACCTTTACGGGTAAAAGGTTTCCGGTTATAGTTAAGAAGTTTCTCAAAAACTTCAACAACGTATTCTGAACAAATCATCAAAGTGGACATGAAACAAAGCATGGTCTTGAATGTGTCAGAACACGTCGAAGCACACAACTAATTATTTCTTCTGCCTCATGCAAACTTGACACGATGTTGATTAACAAACGGTCGTTACCTTACGAAAACAAAACAAAAGCTAATAACAAAACAAAACAATGATGTAAAGTGGAAAGGGGGGGGGATGTATAGAATAATAAACACTTCTTTCGTTCCTTCTTTGACTTTGAGTTTATTCGTCTGTGCGTTCATCTTTTACTCGTTTCTGCTGTTACTTATCTACTTAATTTTGGCAATGCTCAAGTTCTGCGTTGTCTTATTTCTATACACGTTTTACCTAATATAAAAATAGTACAACATTTTAAGACAGCAGAAAAAGAATAGCGGCCGGGGAGCAAAAAGACGTCTTGGTAGAATGCTCGTCAAGAGAAGGTGGGGGGGGGGGGGGGCTCTCCTGGCCTAGAGGTTAAGGTGTTGGCCTCTCATTCAAAGGTCCTGGGTTCGAATCCGGGTAGCGACGGAAAAATTTTCTTCTCTAAAATTGTCTCCTTTCACCTTCTTTTCTGCTCCCTAGCAATGTTCTGTCGTCTGCTTTCGTCTCCTCTTTATGCCCCCATCCCCTCACCTCATTTGCCCCCTCCTCTGGGCTCCTGACTCTTTCTGCAGCCTTTCTACTGCTACTCCTTGGCTCCGTTTTACTGCAGTCTTTCTGCCATACCCTTGATCTTCTGGTAGGAAAGATCTACATCTAGCCTTCTCGGACAAGGGCTAAAAATCTCGGAGGGCCCGTGTGCAAGTTGTGCACGTTAAAAAAATCCCTTGGTGGTCTAAAATCGATAAGAATAGGCTTCGACCGCGGGCAAAATTCAAAACTTCTCACCAACTGAAAGTATTAGGTGTGTCCCGTGCGCTCATATGACCTTAAGCAGTTACAAGTGGCGTAAAACACTAACCAAAAAAAAGAAGAGAGAGAAGGTGAAAAAATTGTCACATGTATTGTTCTGTTCTGATGTCCTATTGGAATTCTCGTGTCACTCGATTCACGGTCGGGTTAACAACTATTTGAAACGATTGTTTGTTGTCTGTCTTGCTTATTTTGAAACTGTGTGCTTTCATGTAATCGTTGAGGCATGTTCTAAAGGGATGAGTGTTTGACAATCGTGTGGCCATCATTAAAGCGTTCGTCAGTAAAGGTAAATGTCATCAAAATTTTTTTTTTATGAACGCGGTTTTTTCCGCCTCCATGACAATACTGAGATCATTTAGATAGCCTTGTTTTAATCCTGCCTGTCACAGTCAACCCGGGCTGAGACAGATATAACATCCCAGCAAGCTGCCCGATACACCCCCAGCTTAATTAATCTACTCAATCTTGTTAATCAGCCTTATACGGCGCTCATATGACCTTAAGCAGTTGCGAGGACCGAAAAACCCTCTACTATTTAAAAAAAAGATCAGCCTTATGTCTTAGCCCGAAACTCAGTTGAATTACTAAAGCTTAAAACATTTTCTCTGTTTAACCTCACACTCCATTTATTAACCCTGGCTCTATTTTGATATATTGTCTTGATATTGAGAGCTGATACAGCAGATCGAATCTAATCATGTCTAATTTTACTATGCAATGCTCATCGTTTCTAATCATAAATTTTATGTAATGTGAACTCATCTCTTCTTAATCGCTTCATATTCGCACAAAGACATCCATATTTATTCAACTTACCCATTGAGAGGTCTCCAATGAATTCTGCACAGCGATCCTTGCCATGGTTTCTCTTGTCAGTACCTTGCTGGGGGTCCAAAGTAAGCAAGTCCCACACAGTGGAAAATTCAACACTGGAATGTGATCACCGCATCAGGAACTGTAGCATCCTGTACAAAACACAGATATAGTATGAATCTATCGTGGATCTGAATGTGAGTTCACAAAGGTCACAGCAGTTTGTCATCCATAGACTCATGCGTACGATACACCAAAAAACTTGGTAAGTATCGTTTACCTTAGTCTAACTTCACATTCTCTTGAAAAATAAATACAATAAAATATGATTTTGATTATTAATTTATATAATCTTGTCGTTTGTAGATATTATTCGTTCTAATCTCCTATGTTTGACGTATTCGCTATGTTTCAATACAGGCAAAGTTTGAGTTTTAAATAATCCTTAAATTTCCATAGCCCTCGGATTCTTATTTTCTTCTTCAGTGGCAGTCAAACATCTTCCACTTTTAGATCTTCTCGAAAACAGTACAAAGCAGTACATTTCCCAAATGTACCTCTGGCTTGTAATGTACTCTAAGTGGCATCATAACGTGTCTACTGAAACAGCAGCTGAACTTCTGCCCATATGTTAAACATCGTCTGGCTGGTCGAGTCTGCATAATTGCGTCAGTTCTGGACATCCGACCTTTTTATAGATCACACGAAACTAAATGAAACAAGAGTTCAGTTTCCTTTCCTCAGGGCTCCTACCGTCATAGACTATTTCTCCTCTCTGTCGTGTACTTTGCCAAATCAATATTCCTTCATCTCCAAATCATAATCATAATATGGAGTCAGAGATCGCTAAGGGTTAATCATTTACGTAACATATTTATTTGAAGGAAAGCAGTAGTAGTAGTAGTAGAAGTAGTAGCAGTAGCAGTAGCCGTAGCAGTAGCAGCAGCAGTAGTAGAAGAAGAAGAAGTAGTAGTAGTAGTAGTAGTAGTAGTAGTAGTAGTAGTAGTAGTAGTAGTAGCAGTAGTAGTAGTAGTAGTAGTAGTAGTAGTAGTGAAATAGAAACATAAGCGACCACTGGACTATGGCACTAGGTTGCTTTTTCCGTTTGGTAATCGTTTGTCAAGGCTCTAAGTCTAAGGCTGTGTGTCCACCAAAACAGAAACCGCCCGTCGTACGTCTCTTAATAAGTCGGTTGTTACACAAGAGAACCGGGGTTTTTTCGTCTTAGCAGTCAATGAGAATAATTCCTTTTGAATGTGTCCGCCAAAACGGCGCGACTCCACTGGACAAAAGACGGCTCGGTAGAAGTGGCGCGTGCGGGGTTTTTTTCGGTCTTAATATGATTCATCAGTCATAGTTAATCATAGTAAGTCATAGCTAAAAATAAAGCAAAACAAACCCCCAAAATTCTAATTTTAAGTTCGAATGAAATGTGATATTCGTAATCAGTGCCTCCAAACTTTCATAATCTTTTTATTTAACGATTCAAAATACCCCCAAACTGTCAGGCTGCAATGGTTGTTGCGTGAAAAATAGCTCAGGCTCAAGTATTTATTATTTTTTTGTATTGCTTTTGTTCAGGTTTTTCCAGCGTTGCATTCCAATTAAGAAGCCCTGAGTCATCATACCTATTCTGCAAAATTCGAAGAGGTGTCCACATTTCTTTACAATGCTCAGTAAATCAACATCAAAGACAAATTGCTGAGTTGACACAAAAGGGATTATGTGATGCTTCTGGGAGAGAAAACAATTGTTTTCCTAGCGACTTCCAGTCTAGGTGTCGGTTTGCTATTTTGGCACCTCCTCTGTAAGGCAGTTTAGACTCGGGGGAGGGGGGGGTTGCTTTCTTTCTGTGTTTTTAAAAATTTATTTCATTTTGTAATTATTAATTTGTTCATTCATTTATTAAATTTACTTCA
>NW_004797693.1:455797-461669 GCF_000002075.1 Aplysia californica
TGTGTGTGTGTGTGTGTGTGTGTGTGCGTAAAGGTAACATTATGGTACCCCCAGTCTGTCTCTCTCTCTTACTTCCCGTCTATAATAATTGTCTATGTCTGTATTACATTCTTGTGCGTATGAACTGACACATACACACACATTCACACACACATACACACACACACAAACACACCCCCCACACACTCACACACACATACACACACAAACACACACCCCACACACTCACACACACATACACACACAAACACCCCCCCACACACTCATACACAAACACACACCCCACATACTCACACACACATACACACACACAAACACACACCCCACACACTCACACACACACATACACACACAAACACACACCCCACACACTCACACACACATACACACACAAACACCCCCCCACACACTCATACACAAACACACACCCCACATACTCACACACACATACACACACACAAACACACACCCCACACACTCACACACACACATACACACACAAACACACACCCCACACACTCACACACACACATACACACACAAACACACACCCCACACACTCACACACAAACACACACGTCATAACCGCACCAGGTATGTACACATCCTGTACAAAACACAGATATAGTATGAATCTATCGTGGATCTGAATGTGAGTTCACAAAGGTCACAGCAGTTTGTTATCCATAGTCTCATGCGTACAATACACCAAAAAACTTGGTAAGTATCGTTTACCTTAGTCTAACTTCACATTCTCTTGAAAAATAAATACAATAAAATATTATTTTGATTTAGATAATCTTGTCGTTTGTAGATATTATTCATTCTAATCTCCTATGTTTGACGTATTCGCTACGTTTCAATACAGGCTAAGTTTGAGTTTTAAATAATTCTTAAATTTCCATAGCCCTCGAGTTCTTATTTTCTTCTTCAATGGCAGTCAAACATCTTCCACATTTAGATCTTCTCGAAAACAGTACAAAGCAGTACATTTCCCAAATGCACCTCTGGCTTGTAATGTACTCTAAGTGGCATCATAACGTGTCTACTGAAACAGCAGCTGAACTTCTGCCCATATGTTAAACATCGTCTGGCTGGTCGAGTCTGCATAATTGCGTCAGTTCTGGACATCCGACCTTTTTAAAGATCACACGAAACTAAATGAAACAAGAGTTCAGTTTCCTTTCCTCAGGGCTCCTACCGTCATAGACTATTTCTCCTCTCTGTCGTGTACTTTGCCAAATCAATATTCCTTCATCTCCAAATCATAATCATAATATGGAGTCAGAGATCGCTAAGGGTTAATCATTTACGTAACATATTTATTTGAAGGAAAGCAGTAGTAGTAGTAGTAGAAGTAGTAGCAGTAGCAGTAGCCGTAGCAGTAGCAGTAGTAGTAGTAGTAGTAGTAGTAGTAGTAGTAGTAGTAGTAGTAGTAGTAGAAGTATCACTCATTTTGTTTTAAAGAGTTCTGTAACTTGCTATTGGGGGAAAATGATTAAAATTGAAAGCAGTTTCAATCTTACATGCGTAACTCAAGCAGGAGGTTGGCGGGTGCTCTGGGGTGTGGTTTGTTCCTTTTTTCCCTATTAACAACCAACCGTCCTTATCTCTCCCTGTTCTTTTTTGTGTATGTTACTCTCTTGTAACACCTCTAATCTTCGGGGCTATAAATATATGATCTATTTGTGTTGCAAGTGCCGTTAAACCCAAGCATAACACAGACTTGAAGAATATGAAAAAAATTCAACGAGTATGGTATAAAGCAGGAAATCACCACAGAATATGACAATTACTGAGGGTAATCAAATACAAATATATATATATATATATATATATATATATATATATATATATATATATATATATATATATATATATATATATATATACATACACCATGCAATGACTCATATCCCGAAGAACAGCGACACCAGTTCTATGATCAACTGAGTGATCTTTTAAACACCGTGGATGACAAAGATAATGTGACAATGATAGGGGACTTTAACGGCAGAGTGGAAACAAGGAAGTCGACGTGGGAGAGATACATGAGGCCACACAGTGACAGGGAAACAGATCAAAACAGCAATGGGGAAATGCTATTACAGTTGTGTGCAGAACATGAGCTCGTCATATCAAATACCTTCTTCCAACACAAAAGGAGTCAAGTTAAAACTTGGTACAAATGCAATTATCTAAAGATTGCATCACAAATTGATTTTATCCTAGCCAAAAGATCGAAACTGAGAAAAATCAGAGACTCAAGAGTGATTCCCATCTACATCACAGACACTGACCACACACAGACCAGTCATCATGACTATTGACACACCAAACAGGAAAAGTCCAGAAGCAAAGAAACAATGAGAAGCCGTAAATCTCAGAAATATAAATGACAATAACAAGGATAAGATTACATGAACGTTTGAAAGATGTATTTCACAAATTTCCCCCAAAATTGGGAGACATGGAAGAGGAATGGAGCCACTTCAATGCATGTGTGTACAGAGCACTAAAAGAAGAGTTCGGCACCAGGAAAACAAGAGGGCAGAAAAAGAAAACAACTATATGGTGGAATGACCAAGTGAAGGAAGCCGTCCAACTGAAGAAAAAGGCTTTCAAAAAGTGGTAGAAATCAAAGACGGAGGAAGATTACATCCTATACAGAAAGGACCGTCGCTATACAACAAGGGTAGTAAAAAAAGGTAAGAACAGATCCTGGTCTGTATATGGAGAACAGCTGGTAACAAAATGTAAAGAAAACCCTTGAGAGTTTTACTAGAAAGTTAAAAAAAGCATGAGGATGCGGTAAGAACCATTCAACCAAACTGAAATAGTCAATGATGAGCACGGAAAACCCTATTTTCAGAAAGCCAAAGATTAAGGAAAGATGAAACGCTATTTCCAGGAGCTGCAGAATCCTACTGCAGAAACAACAGCAAACAGCTTCTCACCGAAAGAAACCACACCAGAACCATCACTACTGCAGAGTGAAACCCAACATGTTATAAAGAATAGCCCCACAAACAAAGCGATAGGCGTTGAAAACATCATAGAATCACAGCAGAAGAGATCAAACTATACGACCATATCGGAGAACTCTGGCTGGAGGATATTTAACCTGGCCTGGGCCACAAAAACAACACAGAGCCTACAGAAGAATATCCCTTCTCAGCCGTGTGGATATAACGTTTGCCAAGATACTGGAAATGAGAATGAGACCAATTGTAGAGACTCAACTCCATGAATCCCAGTTTGGCTTCAGAAAAGGCAAGGGCGGAACTGACGGTTTTTTGCATTCGGACAGTAGTGTGAGACTGCCATTGGACATGACAAGACCTCACTATCGTCTTCGTGGACCAAGAAAAGGCGTTCGACAGGGTAAATAGATGTCAACTTTGGGAAGTCTTAGAGGTTTTAGTAGCTGTTTTACGGCACCCGCAACTGCATAAGGTCACACGAGCGCCAGGGGGTGGATGTCAACAGAGAAGTCATTACAGGGAACCAAACTTACTCTGCTCACCTTTCTAGCTTCTACAGCACACAGTCTGCTTAGACTATCAAGGCACCCCGGAAACAGCGGGTCACAACAGTGTGACAAACATACAAAAGAAGTAGATGAAAATGACGATATTAAGGATTAGGAAAGAAAAAGGTGCAGTTCCCTGTTGTAGTTCAGGCATAGTTATGAGCTTGCCATCGTTCGATCAGCCCATTTACAATTCTACTGTGCATTAGAACGTCCCCTGTTTTGGAATGGCATAAAGACACTTCAGTCAGTGGCATCGCCCCGGGGGGTAGTCTTAGTCTTAGAGTAATATGATGTTAAAAGGACATCATGGCACTTTATAAAAACAGCCTGTGTGCCGAAAGGTCAACAGAAGGACTATTGGACTGTTTCCCCATCACGTCTGGGGTGAGACAAGGGTGTGTTCTTTCTCCGCTTCTCTTCATCACCTACATGGATAAGATCACGAAAGCATCAAATGACAACATCAATGAACTGAGCGAGCTTGTGTTTGCTGATGACCAGAGTACATTAAATACAGATGAAGAGGAATCACAAAAACACGCAACAAAATTAATTAATGAGGAATGTAAATACCTAAACATGAAAATCTTCATTTCAAAAACAGAAGTTATGAAGGCAAGAAAACCCCCAGGGAAACTCAAAATCCTTGTTGATGGAACACAACTCCAACAAGTAGAGGAATTTAAATATTTGGGAAGCATCTTTTCACTATGGACAAAGAAAAAGAACCATGAAGGCAAATGCAGTGACCTACCAGCTAGCACCCCTTCTCAGTCACAAGAACATCCCAACTGAAGTGACATCCCCAGCTCATCAATAGAATCTTCATACCAACCTTAACGTACCAGTGCCAAACATGGTTTCTAAACAAGGCATGAGAACGTAAAATCAATGCACCCGAAATTAGATGTTTCTGCAAAACCATCAACGTCATCAGAGGAGACCGCATAAGGAAGGAGACCAAACGTCTACCAGTAGTAAATCTATTAGAGCGTCAAAGAGTCAAATGGTTCGGACATCTAACCAGAATGCCCCAGAAACAACTAGCGGCTAGAGCTTACCACACCCGCGAATCCGGCTTTAAATCAAGAGGAAGACCAAGAAAGACCTGACTGGATGGGGTTAAAAAGGCCCTGGAACAATATAACTAATTAGCATATCTATCACAGACGCCGAAACCTGCACCTCCCCTCGACATCCTAAGGATACCAGAGGAGGGAAAAAGTAAAATAAAGTAAGAACTGAGGAGCAAACGTGCTCCCTTTGTTGCAACTGGCATCTTTCTTCAGGGTTGTTTCATCAGTGGAAAAGAGTAATAGGCTTACACAGCTAATACCGTGAGTCGTCGAAGGATGGCGGCGGTGGCGATTAGAAGACAAATAAGACAAGAAGGATACATAATAGAGAAAATCTATAAAGTTGAAGAGCAGGTAAAGTGGGATGGAGAAGAAAAGAGAGGTACGGTTATGAAAATAAGAGGGGAGTGGGAACACACGAAACCACACGAAACCACACACACACACACACACACACACACACACACACACACACACACACACACACACACACACACACACACACACACACGCACACACACACACACACACACACACATACACACATACACACCCAGAGAGAGATAGACAGAGAGAGAGAGAGACAGAGAGAGAGAGAGAGAGAGACAGAGAGAGGGAGACAGAGAGAGAGAGACAGAGAGAGGGGGGCGCGGGCGGGGGGGCATGCAGTGGATCCCACAACCCAGAAAATAGCATTTTTCGTTCTTGTTCATGCGACAGAAAAGAAAGAAAATCTGGATCGATACTAACAATAGACCTAAGAAACTTAATCAAGCAAATAATTGCTTCAGATACTAAAATAGGCGTCCCAATTTAATTTTTGACAGTGTTAACAACACGAGTCCGGACTCTTCGTACTAGATCTAGGCCACAGGCCTACGCAATGAAAGGCTTTGGGCAGGGGAAAAAAAGGAGGGAGGGGGGAGCTCAGTGAACAGGAAATACTTGGGTCTAAAAAGTCTCGTTTTCTTTATACTATCGAAAGAACTAAGGCACAATGTGAGGTCAGTGATTATAAAACATTGCCAAAATTGATTAACTTTTGAAATAAAAGTTTAAAAATCTCTTGGCGATGTATTTCCCTGTCTCGTACATTTCAAACAATGAAGAGAGGGAGCCAAAAGCTCAAGGCGAAAATGCGTGACGTCACGACTCTTGCGTGATGTCACGGTGGAAGGGTTAAGCTAGGTTTTCGCGGATTTGGTTGATAAAAGGGTAAGACTTCACTAGCCAAGGTAAGACTTCTACGATAACCGTTTGA
>NW_004797693.1:461769-473512 GCF_000002075.1 Aplysia californica
CCCAAGCCGTTTAGGACGTCTTGGGTCACCCCGAAACATTTCCGGCCAAAGGAGCTCTTGTGAAACGGTGACTGGCCTACCAAGTCAACGGGGGATAAACAAAGGAGAATACACGGACTGATCCGAACGGAAAAAGAACTGGAAAAGTAAACGGACAGCGAGCTAGAACAACGATTAAAATAGGCACATGGCTTTCAGCGGACTTGGAGACTTTTATTCGCAAACGACCAATGCTTTTTTCATCTAAACCAAAATAGCCCCCAAAATCACGATACCAAACTGAACAACAGCTGCGAGAAATTAGACCTGAAAACAAGCACAGCAAAAACAGAAGCCATGAAAGTGAGCCGAAACCTTAGTCCCCTGAACATCCATGTCAATAGTAAACAGCTGAATCAGGTGACGGATTTAAAATATCTCGGCAGCACCTATTCTGAAAACGGGTCCAAAGATAGAGAAATAGAAATGCGAACTCAAAGAGCAAATGATGTCACCTACCAGCTCCCACCCCTCTTATCCCATCAAAACATCTCCATGGACACAAAGAGAAAGTTTATCACTTAAATATTCATACTAACATTATGCTGCTAGTGCCAGACCTGGACATTAAGTAAAACCCACGAAAGGAAAATCACTGACGGCGAGATGAAATAAGTCCATGAAACGCTTAACATTACAAGACGAGGTGGAATGGAGTCCTGCCTGCATTTTATAGAAAGACAAAATAAAATGGTTTGGCCACTTGTTACGTATGTCACCTAGCCAGCCAGCCTCGAGAGCCTATAACACCAAGGACTCGGCTATAAAGGAAGAGGAAGGCAACGCCAAAGATGGATTGAGGGAGTCAAGGAAACCCTGAGAAATCATAATATCCCAAATGAAAAAGTTGCGGAGCTGGCCTACTAGTATCTCCCTCGACGCTTAACGGCAACACAGCATGAAAAAGTAAAAGAAAGTAAGTATCAAGTATGCAGGCTTTATTTAACCTCCGATTGTTCTGCAACATTGCTATAAAATAGATACTGTTTTGGTCTATGTTCTTTTGCAGTCTAAATCAGACACACGGGCGTTTGCTATTTCTAATTTAATAAACATGTGCATTTGAGCTGTATACAGCGGCGTCCATGTTTGTTTGGGTTTTTTGTTGTATTTTTTAGGTCAACCCCCTGCCAGCTATATACTGGGCTAGATGTCTCTGGATCTTTTGATGTTTGAAAATAACCACCTCGGGGTTATTTTCCCCAATGTGGCCGAAATGCTGGACAACCAAAGATCGTGAAAATAAAAAGAACCAGTGATTTTTTCTGAGAATTATTGAATAAGTATAACGTCTTTGAACATTTTGTTCTCACTGGAAAAATAGAAAGTAAACAAGGCAAGGGTAGACACAGATATGTGTGTTGGAAAACCCTGATTAGAATAATGGGTAAGGGAAAACACGAGATAATAAGATATTAATTCTTTTGAACATCTGAACGGTGAAACATATTAGTTGAGAACCATGATCGCCGATGTCTGATTCAGATTGGCACTTTATGGTGCTGATGAACGCTTTTGGTGTTTGAAACAAGACCACGTTGTACAGAAAAATAGTTTGACTTTGTTAATCTCTCTCTCTATCTCTCTCTCTCTCTCTCTCTCTCTCTCTCTCTCTCTCTCTCTCTCTCTCTCTCTCTCACGCACGCACGCACACACACACACACACACACACACACACACACACACACACACACACACACACACACACACACACACACACACACACTCTCTCTTTCTCTTTCTCTCTCTCTCTCTCTCTCTCTCTCTCTCTCTCTCTCTGTCTCTCTCTATATATATCTGTCCATCCATCTACTCTCTCTCTCCCTCTTTATTTATATCTCTCTGTGTGTATGTGTACGTGTGCGTGTGAGTGTGAGTATGGGTGTGAGTGAGTGTGTGTGTGTGTGTGTGTGTGTGTGTGTGTGTGTGTGTGTGTGTGTGTGTGTGTGTGTGTGTGTGTGTGTGTGTGTGTTTGTGTGTGTGTTTTTTTCCTGTAAAAAATACGAGGAGTGTCACAGAATTAATGAACTGTTTCGTCATGCAACACGATTAGTTGACTAAACATTTCCTTTATTTCTTTGTGTGTTCCTAATGAACAGTCAAGTATTTTTCGCATCACTGCAGGAGTAAATACATTCCATCCTTTTACTACTTTGAGTCAAGTGACCGTAGCCAACCTCTAATGTGCTGCACAAGATTTGCGTCATCAATGATTTTCCTCCCGGTTACATATCACTGCATTGTTACAAATACATGGAAGTGATGTCTAAATGGCCACTCCTCGATTCAGCGCTTATGTGCATGGCTATTATTAAAACACATCAAAGGGTGCCCTAATGCTAATTTCTTGCCTCGTCAGGTTCCGTAACCCTCGATTAGGCGTTCAGGGCTTTATGGCGGTTCTTAATAAGCAGAGAAGGACTCTGTTTTAGCCACGAGCTGCAGATAGAGTTTGCGAGGGTTTTCACTTCTCGGTACGAAATGGTTGAAATAGTAGCCACTTCTTGGCGAACAATACGGCCTCCTGTCTCGTTTGGACTTGCTGAGCTATAGCTCGTCTTTTTACGGTCGTCCAAACGCGCATCCCGTCTAAAACTTTTTCATCTAGTCCTCAGTTGTCGCGCTCAGATGGTGGTCTCTGTAGATTCTGCTGGCGAAGATCGGTTATACATTTCAATTTCCAGCCAGTCTTGCAGCAGCGCCAAATGAAAAAAAAATTCCGCCCGGAACACATTGTCATGTTCATTGGCCGTAATACGTGAACTCCCTTTACGAATTACTTAGTATATGTTATCTCAATTTTCGATAGTTTCGCTGTAAGGAGGACAACTTTCAATCTATTATACCAGAGATACGATGCCAGTATACAATAGATCTTTTTGGTACAGATGCAAGTCGGAGGCAACAAAACTACCGTAACTTGGAGTTACAATACGTTTGTATAAAAAGTAGATTTACGTCAGTTGGGTTTCTAAAGTATCGTATTACCCCCCGGGGCGGTGCCACTGACTGAAGTGTCTTTAGGCCATTCCCAAAGGGGGGATATTTTTCGTTCATGCACAGTAGAATTATAAATGGGCTGATTCGTCAATGTCACGCTCATAACTCTGCCTCAACTACAACAGGGAACTGCTGCTTTTTCTTTCCTAATCCTTACTATTGTCATTTTCCTCTACTTCTTTCGTATGTTTGTCACACTCTAGTGACCCACTATTTCCGGGGTGCCATGATAGTCGAAGCAGACATTGTGCTGTTAAAGCAAGAGAGGTGAGCAGAGTAAGTCTGATTCCCTTTAAAGACTTCTCTGTTGACACCCACCCCTTGGCGCTCATATGACCTTATGCAGTTGCGAGCGCCGTAAAACCTCTACTAAAACTAAAAACTAAAAGTATCGTATGCCAAGCTATGATACTTCTGTTTTCTACGATTTGGCTGCAATCAACTTACGATGCATTTTCTCTAGTGAATGACTTTTAAAAATGTATCATGTTTATGGTATACGCTTGACTTATGGCCATCTGTTCAAAGCTTAGAAACCCACCTAGCTGGTTTATAAACCAATCTCGGTAACTATGGCATTTTGAGATATAGCCTTATAGTAAGGATTTTAGTAGGAAAACATCGCTAAAATATAACTTTAATTTCTTTTATTTAAGTCTACGGTTACCATGATAACGGCGGCCATATTGGAAATAAACAACTTTCGTAACAGTCAAAAGGATTTTTTGCTTACCAACCAAACTCGCTCAAATTTGGCACATATATAGATATTCTCAATACAAAATTGTATTTTGTTGGGATCTCCAATATCTTGAATAGGAAAAAAGTTAGAGATGGATAACTGACCTACCCCGTCATGCCTCCGAATTCGATTGCATAACCATCCATGTAACTCACTTATTAATGCCATGATTTGCTTTTCCACCTGTACAAAGTTAGGTTATTGTGTTAATAACAAGCCGTGAAAATGTCACTAGAATCAAATAGAAAATAAAAAGTAGATGAGAAAAAATAATATCACGTTTTAAAAAAACAACCGACATTTTATTACATAATAAGCCAAATAAAAGTTCAAGGACAGAAAATCTGAAAGATAATGATCTTAACACAAAGAGTATGTATTTTCTAGTTTTACAAGTGATTGAAGTATTACAATACGTAACTAGTCCAGACATCATAAACTGACCCAAATCGTCAACTTTAAAACCAGCCCCTCCCCTTAAAAAATCAGTCTGCGAACAGGCAACTAACAAAGATCTAGGACATCAGGAATGTCATAGATTTTGAGCCACCAGTCACCACGACAGAGATTTGACAATGCGTTCAGTGTTTTTCCCCCTGTGTTGCCATACAGACAGTGGCCTCGAATTTAAATCATCGTGCAGATTTGTAAGTCCCTCTTCAAATAACTTGCACCTATAGAAAACCTTTGACTCATACCATTCATATCATAAACACCTCAAGGTCTGCTTGCATTTCAGCTGGACTTTTTTTTCTCTTTTGCGTTAAAAAAATTGAATTACGGCTCTAATCTCCTCTTTTGACCATTTGGGAGGGGGGGGGGTATAGTGTTTGCCATCTCTGTTGAGATGCGGTGAGATGGTTGCGTTCGTTTTGTGCACTTTAACGGTGCACCAAATCGATAATTTCCTGAACTACAAAAACCTTCTTCTAAAATTGGAACATTTTTAAATAGTTATTTCAATGCGGCGATTTTCCTGTCAAATCTGAAACAGCCCTCGTACTTTTACCGCACTTTTTTTAATGCTGCGAAGTGCGTGTTTCAATGGTAGCGAGAGCGCTAGCTTCTATATTTACGAGGGGAGGGGTGTTCTTCAATAATTATGATTACAGTTCGAGGCCATTACCGATCTTTATCTTTCCTGGTCCTAGCTATCAATCAGGAGGTTTCATTAGCGGAACCGATAAGGATCCCTCACTGCCCATCAATGTAATCAACATGCATCTGTTTCGGGGTTGTCGGCGATTGGAAGTAGCAGGACGCAAGACAACCTACACAATGTGAAAAAACAAAGTATCTTTTTCATACCGAGTCTCGATTTTTAAAAAAAATAATTTTCGGACAGGCAGAAGTCCACAAACAGAAATTTAGCTGAATGTTTTTTCAGCACTATAAAAGAGATATATTTGTAAACTAGATTGATTCAACTTTCAGAAAAATTTTCAAACTCAATTTCAGTATTTTACAAAGCAATTGGGTCTCATGGGGTGAAACTTGAACAGCGAGCCCGCCCCGTTATAACATAGAAATATCATTAAAATGTCAACAAAAACAACACAATAGCAGCAAAGGCGACAAGAAGAATAACAAGCATTCTCTTTATATCTATTTTTTTCTGTTTCAAATGATTTTTGTGTATAGGAGTGTCATTCATAAATAAAACAAAAGAAATACTTTGTACTTGGGACAAAGCGCCCACACGTATTTGCTACTTGTATTTTCGAGTGATTAATTGTCAAACGCCCCAGGGACCCCGTCAACCAATATATTTTATACATCCCAGTAACAAGATAGAGATAGCAAAAAAATATTCTCATGTTGGAATTGAACTCAGGTCTTTTGCAAGCAAGGCAATGGACATAAACACTGCACAACAGAATAGCTATTGTCGTTTGCTCTTGATTTACAATAAAGCAAAGTGCTAGAAATGGATACCTTAATGTGTTTTTATGAGTTGTTTTGGTAGTTGTTGTTATTGTTGCTCTATTGCGTTTTGTTTTTCTTGTTTGACCTTTGATATCAAGATAATAAAAATCGAACCTGCACAAACAATCCGCTGTCCACGACAATCACTAGTATAAAAACAGTCCTACTTCAAGTGTCAAGAGGCGGACCAAACTGTTGAACACATCCTTCAGCACTGCAAGACACACAGGGCCCTGAGACAGGAAATGTGGCCAACCCCACTGACGCTACAAGAGAAGTTATACGGTCCGACAGATGAACTGAGCAGGACGGCCCAATTTATGACAGATACCAGACTTCAAGTGTGATGCGATCGAGAAGAAAAAGAAGAAGAAAACAGTCCCTTTCACACACACACACACACACACACACACACACACACACACACACACACACACACACACACACACACACACACACACACACACACACACACACACACACACACACACACACCCTCCCCCGCACTCGTTGTTTCTATAATATGACACTTTTCACGGCGCCCGTCTGTCTCGAACAATCACTTTTCTTCTCGATAACAGGTGGCCGTCCTGGACAATTTCAACTGTACTTTCTCTGTTTAAATAACCTCCGGAATCCTCAAGAAAAGGGGACAGCGATAAATCAACCTAGTTGTCCGTATTTGTTGGGGGTTTTGACTTCTTTTTTTGTTCTAACCATAGACAGACGCCAGCGTCAGCGCGACAATATTTTGACCCTGTTGTTTGTTTCTAGGGCTAAAAGATAGAGTTTTTAAAATTTTCAACAAAAACATTTAATAGTGCGTGAGGTAGAGTCATAAAACAGAACATGAGCCTGGTCCAAAACAGACAAAAAGAAGAACCAGTGGCTTTGGCGTAATATTTTGGCTTTTCGCCGTTGAACAGGGCGGGCGTGAGAACGAATCCCGAGTGGGCTAATTAATATATCACCTGTTTATCTACTGAGATGCTGCTTCCTTGATTGCCCCTTACTAACAAGGCAGAAACAGAACGCCTCTTAAAATATGAAAATGGTGTCGGTTCTGGCGTAACGTTTTACAAGCATTTAAGAACACGGCGCAGGGCCTAGACAAAATGTTCTTCTTTTTTTTTGGGGGGGGGGGATTTTAGAACTCCCCCCCCCCCACACACACACTGGTGTTTAAAGCTCTCAACCCAAAAGTAAGCTTGGGGGGGGGCAGGAATTAGTCGTGGGGGGAGGGTTGTTGTGTGATTCGTCGGCTGACAACACATTACGTACAAATTGAATATATCAACACGACCGTAAAAAGAAGATATATTTAGAGCATGTTTTGGGAATTCTAAAGACAAGATTGCCCTATCTGGCATGGTATAGGGGACCTCCTGAGAAAAAAAAAAGAGTTAGACCAACTAGAAGTAAGAGAAGCACAATCACGAATGAGACCGACAATTACTCAGGGCCTAGATGTGCCAAGATTTGAGGAGGCGGCCAGAGGGACAGGCAAGTGTGACATCGACTGCTCTATGCCTCATGTACCTGATGCCTGACGGTACAGCGAGAGACGCTAAAATCTTTTCTGACATGCATTATTTATGAGAAGGGGTTTAGTGCTGTATGTAACACTTAAGGTTTTTTTTCGGAGGCGGGACCTCGATACTAACACCTTCATCATCAATAAGATCGAACCAAGGACAGCTCCAAGTTCAACAACGTCTCTTTGGGGATTTCAGCAAACTCGACGGTACCTCCTTTCAGCATGATAGCAACTAAACTATAAACGGGCCAATCGTGTTTGTAATCTTGTTGAATCAGGAACAAGAATTACTAATGATTAATGCCCATTTTTGACACCCACGTTTTAATTCACAACTGAGTGAACCTGGTACAAAGTTTTGCGAAATATAGTTTGAATCTTTCCGCTTGAACTGAGAATGTACGACGGCAATGTTTTTAAAAATAGTCTTTGGATTAGACTTTAAAATGTATGGATCGCATTTGTAAAATTAGAAACCATCTGGAATTCATGGAACATCTCACTGAAGACTAAATTTAGAATATATCATTATATAATGATAATGTTTTGGCGGTACTGATGCATGGTTCAAAGAATGGAAAAGAAACAAAGCAATACAACAGAAATTTAAACCTTCCAAACAAAAAATTTAAGAAGTATGTTAATAAAATTATGAGTTCATTACAAATAAAGACGTTTTGGAAAGAGCTGGAATTGAAGATATCAGCACGACCACAAAAAGGAGAAGATGTAGATATTTAGGACACATTTATGTTAGGAATGCCGATGGCAAGGTTGCTCTCCTATCAGACATGGTACTGGAAACGAACTGGAAAACGAAAAGAGGTAGGCCAATTGACAGTTACAAAAGCACAATCAAGGATGAGGCAATCATGCACGGTCTGGATGCATCAAGATTGGAGGTGGTGGCCAGGGACAGGCAACAGTGGCGTTGACAGCTCCACGTCTTAATAGTGAGGCAGCGTGGTGGAACCAGGCTGTCGTCAAAATAATCAAAGTGAAGAAACTTGCATTTTTCCGCAGGTTCTTGAATTTGTATCAATTTTTTGTTTTTTTGCTCAACACCTTTCTTGCCCATTAAAGAACTCATTTCTGTGTGAATTTTCAAACGTTGATTAAAGGCACAGAGAATGTAAATTTTCAGTTACCATGGACTCTTAACCTAATGAAATAACTAATCTTTCTCACCAATTTTACTTCTGAAAACAGGTGACCCCCACCTCCTTTTTTCGCAAAAATCTCGACTTATATTTAAGGTAAATGAAAATGTTTTCATCCAAATAAAGACAAATGAACAAGCTTTAAGACGATACCAATAACTCTAAATGCCTAAAAATTAACGAGAGCCTGATTCCTCCACGCTGCATCTCTTATGTATCTGACAGTATCGGGAGACAGTAAAAGTAAGTAAGGTCGTGTCGATAGCTTGTTGTTAGGCTCTTGGACTCGCAACCGTAAGGTCGTGGGTTCGCACCTCGACAGGGGTTGAATGTTGGTCCTTGGGAAAGGCAATTTACACGAATTGTCCTCACTTCGTCCAGGTGAGTATGCTTACCAGACTGTACGCAGTGAAAGATCTTGTCAGTATATTAGTGTTTGACCGCGTGCAGTCCGGTATGCTTCTCTTGAAGCTGAGAATGGTTCTGAGTATTCAAGGGTCTGCTTGGGAAATATTTTTTGTAAAGTGCTTAGGGTATGCTGTAGAGCGTGGATATGCGCTATATAAATGAAATCATCATTATTATTATTAAAATATGGTGAGATATGGTATGGTATCTTATAGTATGGTATCTTGTTGTGTGTTATTGTGTAGTATGGCATGGCATATGGTATGGCATATTCCTCTTCTTATACTGAAAGCATTAATTGGCTAGCAATGGCCTCCGAATTTAATTCCGTCCCCGATAGCACCATACCAAGTGCGGTGTGAACCATACACTTGTATCATAATATTCTTAAGGCGTTCTCTTGACGTACAAAAGACAGACTCATGTTCAGTTCCCAAATGGTCTTAGATAAGTCGTGACCATGACGTTCTTTGTCCAAATCTGTATCCCGTAAAACTCGGGAAGTGGCTGGCTAGAGGGAGTCTTAGGTAGATCCTATTCCTTTTGCTTTCACAATGCTTTTTGGTCTGTCAGTTTAACTGCAAATGGGATCACGCACGCACTTTTCTTTTGTTTGTTTTAGTAAATGTTTTATGGCGCTCGCAACTGTGTAAGGTCATATAAGCGCCAGCACTTTTCTTTACTCAAACATCTCAGGGTGGCAGTAACTGACAGGATCTAAAAATAATAGATAGTATTTCTATAGCGCATACCCTCGCTCAACAGCAAGCTCTATACGCTTTACACTATATTATTACCCTAGCAGACCATAGAACACTCCGAAACATTCTCAGCTTCCCGGGAAGCACACAGTGCAAGCAGCTGATTAAGCGCTCAAACACTAACAAACTGATAAAGATATTTCGCTGTCTATAGCCGGGTACCACCTGGGTGAAGTGGGGAAAATTCGTGTAAAGTGCCTTTCCCAAGGACACAACGTCGGGCCCCTGACGGGATTCGAACCCACGACCTTATGATTGCGAGTCTGAGAGCCTAACCACTAGGCCATCGACGCCACAAGTAGCTGGTCACCTCTCCAGATATGGATTATGACGTATGAGGTGTAAAACACTCACGGTCATGACAATGAATCATCCTTTTTTTTTGCTCTGTCAATGAATCATCCTTAATAAACATGCCACAACCGTTTTTTCTCCACGATCTCAATTTCGGCTGTTTTCAATCACCTACCTACTGGTAAATTAATACCCTTAATTAAGCATTCGTTCAATAAAACGATTTTGTTTGCGTAGGAACGTTTCGCAACGAGTAATCACTTTATAATCAATAGTTTTGTCTTCTTTCTTCTTTTAAAAAGCTTTTTTCCAGGGTTTTATTTTCCTACATCCTTTTGTTTCTGGGACGGAACTTGTTTTTACCTTACCTCGGGTCAACAAAAGTTCGGAAAAACCCAAGTTAGCGTCCAGGAGTGGTTCAATTGCTTGGCTCTTTCAGATAATGAGCAGACAGCGTTCATGTGGCATCGGTAAAATTGTCTCGTAAAGTATTTAAGCCAGATTCCTGTCCCTCGTGGATGTTTATAACAAGCAGTTTTTCCTGTTAATCTCAACAATCCAGAGAGCAAGCTCTCTGCCCGCACTTTTCAAATGGAAGTCACTCATAGGCTGGAGTGGACACTACCACTTAGTAAAAGTGTTTTAAATATTTAAAGACTTGGTAGGCGCGAGAACTGAGTTCTAGATCAGCTTCGTCCCATCCTATTTCTCATCCGTAATATTAGACATGGACATTTGAGAGGAGCTGCCGGTGCATCGGTTAAACAGTGACTCTAAATTTGCTGTCTTTTTCGGTTTATTGCAATTCAGGCTCGATTTTGACGCCCATGGTAGTGTAAAGGTGAGTAGTATCTACCAGATTGGGTTTTTTTAAGTTAATAGCTCGGCTAGACACAATATTATGGACATGTCGTAAGAATGCCTGATTTCAGAATCCCAAAGGCAGAGTTCTATTATGAATTGTCCTGATGGAAGCTTAAGGTTGGCGCACCAAAAAGGTGCCTCAAAGTCACCCTGAAAATGTCTCTAAATACTTCAAGATAAATTCTTAGCTGTAGAGCAGCAGTCATAGCGGACAGCAAATCATATGAGCCTTCGCGAATAAGAAATGCTGAAACCAAGAGAGAAGCCTGCAAGCTGCGCACACCCACAACAAGTGGAAGTGAAGCCTTGAAATGTTCAAAAGGTGGCAAACTTTTCTCTGCAGAGATGGCCTCATCGGCCACAGCAGAAGCCACACGTCATGGCAACCTTTAATTCTTCAAATTCTTCTATTTCGCTGGAGAAATATTCTCCTTTGAGAATGTATGGTTATCGTCAGACATTGACGGGCGAGCTGTTTTTATTGTTGTTTTTGCTTGACAGAGAGAGGAAAAGAGAGACAGTGGGATAGAGGATTAGATAGATAGATAGATAGATAGATAGATAGATAGATAGATAGATAGATAGATAGTGGGAGACGGAGAGAAGGAGACGGAGAAATTGAGAGATTAAGGAAAGAGAAATAGAGAAACAACAAGAAAGGGGCAGAGACATAAATAGAGAGATATCGAGACAGATATAGAGATCGACTGAGACATAAAGAGAGAGAGGGAGAGAGAGAGAGAGAGAGAGAGAGAGAGAGAGAGAGAGAGAGAGAGAGAGGGAGAGCATTCGAGCTTGAAATATGGACGGTATTTAAAAAAAAAATGTTTGTTTGTTTGTTGCATTTCTTTATGTAAACTGTTTCTCCTTTTCCTATTTTTTCTTTATCCTTTCTTCTTTTCCTTTCCCCTTTTTCGAATCGTTTCTTCTTTTTATTTTATTTTTTTAGCGTTGAGAAGAGAGTACGTACAATAAACAACTGCATACGTGCGTGCATACGCACGCACACACA
>NW_004797693.1:475147-480147 GCF_000002075.1 Aplysia californica
CACACACACACACGTAAAAGCACAAAATTCAGTATTTACTCTGTGGACCAAACTCTCTCTTAGTTCTCAGGTAATAGTTCTGAATTGCTGCGATATGCCTAGCCCTTGCCCACCCTTGCAATTATGATGCAGTGTGGTGAAATCAGGCGCTCGTCAAAATGATGAACTTAATTGAAGAAACTGACTTTTTTCAACCAGTTTGGTAATTTTATCGTATTTGTGTGTGTATGTGTGTGTGTGTGTGTGTGTGTGTGTGTGTGTGTGTGTGTGTGTGTGTGTGTGTTTGGCTTACCCGGAACCTCATCTCTGAAATAGCCTCCGAGTTAAAATGTGAATAAGTTTCAGAGCAATTCACATCATACTGCAGTATACAGCACCATTCCACACCTTACTAAACAATACCATTTCACACTATACTACCGTATACTACACAATACAGACCATACTATATTATACCGTTACTGTTACGAAAAAAGAATTATCTGTTTTTTAAAAATCACGATGCTCACGTGTCACTCTGACATTTTGTCTGTACCATTTATCCTTATGACAGACTCGTCCTTTTGACAGCAGCTTGCAATTGCCACACATGTTATTTTATCAATATCGTGTCCGCTGTACCATGACAGAGTTATGATTACAGGAGATTGGCTAGTGAGATTAGATACAAAGAAAGCGCTTGGCTGATAAGACTCGAATCGCTGAAGCAAAAAATACGAGTTAATATTATGATCTCGAAACAAGCCAGCAACAGTAATTATTGAGAGACCAATATGTAAGTACTTCCTTGACTCCCAAAGCTCAGGGAGCAAAAAACATTTGCAGTCTAAATTCAACCCTTCTGCCTTGCACCTAATAAATCTGATGCTTTCATACAGTTTTTCCTTCTGAGAACAGACCTCAGTTTCAATTGGCTAAATCTGACATAATATAGTTCTATACGAAACACTTCCAACCCTGCCCCCACCCCGAAGAAATTCCGTTCAAGGAAAAAACAAACAAAAAACAAAATTAGGCGGGTTCACGTTCAATTAGTTGGTTGGCTGGTTACTATTTTTTTTTTAATTAGGCAAAAATATAACCTCATTTTGCAACGCAAAGACGCCTGTTTCCAATCTCTCAATGGGGCATTGACTGACCGTGTGTGTTGTGCAGAGAAATTAATGTTTCCATTTCTTTGCGTGCAGATTGAAATGGACTCGAGTCAGAGTTAAAATGTGAATGACTCACCTTTTAAGTCTCCGGTTCAACGGGTACATGTATTATTTACAATAATGTTTGCTACTCTGCTCAAAATCATTTTATGAGCTCCATGCAAAAATGGCTTCTTGCAAGCCCAGTTTGTCAACAACAAAAAAGGGGGATGAGAAAGAGAGAGAGAGAGATAGAGAGAGAGAGAGAGAGACAGAGAGAGAGAGAGAGAGAGAGAGAGAGAGAGAGAGAGAGAGAGAGAGAGAGAGAGAGAGAGGCCGACTATCACGAAAGAAATGCGTTAGGAGAAGAAACCACTCCAACAAGAGAGGGGTTTCGGCTTATGTGTGGAGTCCTGTCAGAGGGGGATTTGAGACCCCAGTTATCTCGATATCAGATCTGTACATCTTCAGGCCGGCTGGAGGCCTCTACATCCTCATCACGACAAAATTGTTATAATAATAAGATGCATGTAGATGACGGACAGCAAACGTGCTTATAATTACTTACATCTCATCAGTCCAACTTTCGCAGAGACCACACCATAGTTTGATACTCCAGCCAAACAATTAGCACTAGTCCCTGTTGATACAACACTGACATCACATACGCACGTACGTGCACGCAATTGACAGGTCCAACTTCTCTTGCCAGAAGGGGCGACTAATTAATTAGAATTCCGGCGTGAAGGATGAACACAGAGATTTATAAAGTCGTTAATCAAATCCGAACGAGCTTACATTTGCAACTGGCTTCACAAATAATCCACGCCAATCAAAAACCTGCACAGTTCATTCAGGAAACAATTCTTATATGAATGGCATTATTTCTAGCAACGTGCACAGTTATATATAACGCGCTTTTCGAGATAAGTTGGTGTTATCTGACAGCAACCTCTTTGACGGTGACAGACATCGCGGTGTATCCAAGTTCTTCTGTTAGGAGAGAAATGCAGTTACCTCCCCTCGCCATCTGTTGGGTCCCAAGTTGCAGTGGTGAGAAACCTCGCGTGCTGCAATCTCCGTCATCGCTCTATTCACACTCACTCTGACGTGTCTGCTCACGCATAGGCTTCCGGCAAGCTGGGGAAAGATCACGCTCAATATTATGATAGAGTTCAATGCGTTCAACTCCATGTTCTTAATCTCTACTCACATCGGTTTATGCATGTATTGATTTTCATTTATTCAGTCATTTGTTTGCTTGCTTGCTAGCTTGCTTTCTTGCTTGCTTGCTTGCTTGCTTGTTAGTTTGTTTGTTTGTTTGATTGTGTGTGCGTGTGCGTGTGTTTGTTTGTTTTGATATTTAAAAATTTTAAGTTTTTTTTAAATTTCATTTTCAAGAGACATAATGTTTTAGGGTTTCAGAAGCAATTTCCTATCCAGTTAAGGTCAAAGGAATAAGACATTCAACGTAAATCCATAATATTGCGATATTAAAATGTCTTATTGAGGGGATATATTCGTAGAAAACGAGACGCATTTTTAAAAAACCAATGTCTGTTATGCACGTCGCTACATTGATGAATTCTCTCAGGGGTTGACTCTTATTGCACCGTCCTACACACTGCATGTGGGAGTTTCGAGTAATTTATTTTCCTGTAGCCGATTTTTTTCCAGCGTGGGTGTTACAATTTTGTACATCCCCTTCTACAGGATGAAATTATTTTAAGATAATTTAATGTTTCAGACATACAGTTACATCTAATGAAATATACCCTATTCCCCAGTTTGAACTCGAGTGTCTGAAACTAAAGTGACATATCAAAACGTCTGCGGTGGTCAAAACAAAAACAATTTTTTAATGAATAAATGAAAAAAATGAATGAATAAATTAGTAAAATTAAATAAATAAATAAATGAATAAATGCCCAAGTTAATAAGTTAATAAGTAAATAAATAAATTAAAACACTGTACTGTCGGAACGGTAGACAGACATTCTCTTTAACTCGATTTGTTTCAACCGACGCACTATAAAAAAAAATGAGCCAAGTCTGGCGCAAGAGTGTGTCAAGCCTTCATATCCAGCTCAATGCAACTGCATGTACGATCTATTCCACAGGCATATCAAATACGATTAACATGGCACATGCTATGTGGGTGTTTTGAAAACAATACTTTTATTAGGCAGAGTGATAAAAAAGGCTATAATTCATATACTTTGCTGTCACATAATGTTTCTGTTTCACTGTTTGAGCCCTGAAGAGCGTTTCATTTCTCCAAAGTTAAAGAGTATTCCCAGCTAACCAATACTGCAACGACGGCACAATAAATATCGGCGAACAATAAATAATTAAAGTTCGAAAAGTGTCCTGCACAATAAAAATTGAGAGATCCATACAGAATTTTTAATACACTTAACTACGAGGGGCATACAATTATAGTCAGTCTTTACACTGGTCATAAAAGGATTGATGTACAGCAATGAAGATATGGGAATGTGATTTCGTAGTTCTTGAATATCAAAAAAGGTAACGCCATAATTAATGGAAACAACGTCAACAAAGGAATCTTTTGAACATCGCTCCGTAATAAAAATGTCTAAATTCAGTTTAAACAGGGCAAGTAAAATTCACCAACGAAAAGGAACAAATTAAGTGTTAACCTTGCTGAAAAATGTCCTTATGAAACTATTAAATATTGGAAAAGCAAGTTCAAATCGGGCTGTTTATCTGGTTAAAATAGCCCCGAGACGGGTGTCCGACAATTGTTGTTACGGGGGTATATGCGGGTAAAGTGAAGAAACAGGTGATTGAAAATTGATGAGTAATAGTTATTAAGTGCAATCAAAATGTGCATAGGATTCATAGAAAGGGTCCTGCACAATAGTCTACACATCATCCTAGGTACCAGTAAGGTGGGTTCCTCGACGTTTGACACCAGATCAAAAACCAAGAGTTGACTATTGCAAGAACCTATCAAATTAAAATTGGAAGATACCCATCGAGTTAAAACAATGGATGAGACGTGGGTTCAATATTTTGATTATACGTTAGTAGAGTTTGCTCACGTAGACTGGTTATGTCTGTTCTACTGAACTCTAGATTTCTATTGTATTCTGCCATTAAAAGAATTATCACGTTAAAGAGAAATACATTCGAGACCAACCAGATCACATTTTATTCACGTAGCTATAATTATTAAATGTTTTTGGAAACTTCGTAGGTGGGATTTCCAACTTAACGGTTGAACAAGACAAAATGAATACGCTGAGTGATCTGAGCATTTGGGACGAGGTGACAAGCTCCGAGCGCTAAGCGTAATGAGACAAGAGACCCCCTTGGGAAACGTTAAGAAACAATGAAAAGAGTAATGCAAACTAGATCTAGTGCAGATCGATATGGCTTTAGGGTTGTTTTTCCCCCTGGTATTTTCACCTTAAAACGGGTATGGTAAGATGTGTATGTGGGGGGGGGGGTTGCGAGGGAGGATTCTTCTACATAATACGACTTCAATTGAAGTGTTTTTACAAGTTTTACAGAAGTTACTTTTATGTAAAAAGAGAACATACCCCCCCCCCCCCCAAAAAAAAAAAAAAAATCGTTTCACGTTTTATCTTATAACTTAACTTATAAAAGGTTATATGAATTCCATAATATCACTATTTATTTTTCATCAATATTATTTTTTCATCTTTTTCACCTTTATGAAAATGTAACATTGTGTGGAGCAAGCTCACAGCCACATGAGCACTCCTACATAATGAAATATTTTTAAAAAACAGTCATACAAGAGATTAAAGCTAAATTAAAAACTGAAACAAGTCAGACAGAAACAATAAATTAACGATCAAACTGGACGGCAAACAG
>NW_004797693.1:482647-492740 GCF_000002075.1 Aplysia californica
CTCTTTGGCACAAGAGCGTTCGTTTTATTGTGCGAGCTAAAGACAACATTTTAGATTCCCAGAAATTGCGCTCTGGACCAGAATAATGACCGGACGACTCGAGAAGAGAAATGTCTTTGACATTTCAGCGGTGTTTGCCCCAATTTGTTTTTGCTTCTTTTGAATGTTCCGAAAATACACTTAAACATTTTTTTTGGGGGGGTGGGGGGGGGGGAGGATTCCCCTTTACTTCACACTTGCCAGTAATAGGGTTAAGGGTTTTTCTCGTTCACCGATTTCATATTAGGATACAAAAACTACAAACAGACGGGAAAACATCCTATTTTGTCCCTCGTCGTGACAAAAATGTGAGACAAGTGGGATCATTGACACCGGGATATGGACACGTTCCTGTGGAAATGTGGCAAATCCAAAAACGTGAGACAAAAATTTGCGCCGTTTATTTTATTTGTTTCTGTAACTCAACTCCTGACGTAATTCGCCGAAATTAGCGCCGGATTTTATTATTTTGTAGTATCGATTATAATGATATCACGTATGCCCAAACCGAGTCACGTTATAAAAACGTCACGTGCTTAGCACATGCTCATGTGAATGGTAACTTGCTTCAAAGACCATGAGCCACCGTAAATCGCGTGTCTGACGTACATCAGCTATTTTAGTGTCACTAGCCTATACACAGTGTGTAGGTCTATTGATGTGTGTGATACACGTTGGCAAACAGTGTACAGGCCATTCCTCTTTCTGGATCACAATCGAAGCATATTACGCGGTCTTCTGTCCCTTTCTTCTGTTTCGCTATATTCAAGCGCGTGAGAGGGGGCTCTCGTGGTCGGGAGGTAAATTGCTCGCCTCTCATTCAATAGGTCGCGGGTTAAAAAAGAGAAAATTTTCTTTTCTAAATTATTGTCTCCATTTTGTATCCTTTCCAGCTCCCTAACCATGTTCTGCCGACAGCTTTCTGCCACTTTCTGCCCTCTCCCCCACCCCCTTGCCCTCTCCTCTGGGCTCCTGACTTGTTCTGCAACCTTTCTACTGCTACTAATTAGTTTCTTCTTTCTGTTGTCTTTCAGCCACACCCCTGACCTTGGGAAGATAAGATCTAACATTTATAGGGCGAAAACTCTCGGGGGTCCAATGTGCAAGTTGCGTGCGTTAAAAATCCCCTAGTGTGGTCGTAATATCGATAACAGAAGGCTTCAGCCGCCACCAGGGCAAAATTCAAAATTAATTCCTACCAAACTGAAAATGCTTAATGTGTCCCCCGCGCTCATATAACCTTATGCAGTTGCAAGAGCCATAAAAGACGAACTCAAGTTTCATCCACCACTTTTATCAAACGAATTTAAGAGCAGTTTTTTCATTTTTAAAATCATCCTGACTAAAATCCGATTTCTAGCTCTGCTTAGCCATGGGCTACAAGAACCAAGACTCATTTATATGATGGGTTTTTTAAAATCAATGAATAATAGGCCACTAATGATCCCAGAGAAATATCAATTGAAAGAAACGAAAATAAAGTACAGACAGTCTCCAAACTAGGCAAACGAAAGAGGTCTATGTCTTAATGATACACACCTAAAATTGTGTTACTCGGTATTAACTAATACTCTGATAGGGAATCGATACCAACAAAGGAAACTGGCGCAAATTTCATCAGCATTCGGCAGTATTCCTTGACCGTTTTTTTTTTTTAAAGAATGTAAAATCAGGGGAACATTTCCGCTTTCTCCCAAGAATGAAGCACGTTTCTCTGGTTTGGGGGTTTCTGTGGTTGATGTTATCCAGGAATTCGGGCAAAAAGTCGGGCACGTAATTACATCGTAGAATGTCGTGTCCATTGTTCTTACGGTTGTTTCCCTTGGCATTTTGGGGGGTGGTGGGGGGGGGGCGTGATTCTACCTCAGGAAAATAGAAACATAAGGTTAATGGGTAAATGGGCAATGACAAATGGTGATAATATACAACCGTTGTCATGCGATCTCGTCGCAAACAACTCCCACCCCTCACCCTATGAATGAGTGAATGTCTGGGTTAGTGAGTCAGTCAATCAGCCAGTCAATGAATGAATGGCAGAGTGAAGGAGGGAGAGGAAAATTCAAATGTTGGTGTTTTTACGCCCTGATGGACACGCTTTAGATCTTTTAGGAGGCGGGCTTTCGTTCTGCTTGGCGGGGCCCCACCTGGGCTGAGAAAGGTACAGCCCTATACGTTCTTATCGTATCTTATACATGTTAAAGCATTACTATTTATTTTCGATGCCCTTTCGAAAGTAATAATTGCGTTAAAGAAACAATACAACGTAAATGCCGTAATTTTGGACACTTGTTTAATCAAGCACACGACGTGATGCTCTCTCACCCTCTTACTTCTGCACTACGTTGTCTGCGCTGGGCCTCTATCTCCCCGTGACCAACTTCCAATAAGGCGGCCTGTTCTCTGATCGTCTAGGTACAGCCCCTTAGAAGAAAAATCGAGGTACTAGACTAAAAATCTCCCCACTGGGCAATCGAACCCGGGTCCCCTACGTGCAACAGCGAAGCGCCTATTATAACCACTACATCACAGACGCCAGAGAGGAAGGTTATTGGTGGGACGCAAGAGAAACAGTATTAACAAAATCCCTGGTTGTTTTCCCCTTTACATTAGTATTTGTATGTGTGTTTGTGTGTATGTGTGTATTTGTGTGTGTGTGAGAGAGAGAAAGAGTGTGAATGAAGAATGAATGATGAGTAGTTAGTTAGTGAGAGAGTGGGTGAGGGAAGGAGAGAATGGTAAAAGGAGTGAATGAATTATTAGCGAGTGGGAGGTAAAGAGAGAGGAGAGAGAGGGAGAGAGAGAGAGCGAGGGGGGGGGTGAGAGAGATAGGGGGAGTGAGAGGTAGAGAGAGAGAGTGAATTACTGACCGAGTGAGTGAGTCAAAGGGAGGGTGGATAATCTAGTGAGGGAGCGAGTGAGGGAATGAGTAAGTGAGGGAATGAGTAACTTAGTAAATACGAACTAGTTGGAGACAGGATTGCAGAACGGGGTATGGGGAGGGAGTGTTTGAAAATAAAAACTGATGTAGATAGATATGACGGATGACACACAGAAACACATACGAGCGCGCGCGCACACACACATAAACACACACACACATACTCACAAAGAGAGAGAGAGAGAGAGAGAGAGAGAGAGAGAGAGAGAGAGAGAGAGAGAGAGAGAGAGAGTGAAAAAGAGATTTATGTGGGCGAGGAAGTCATTAATATTGATCGCTTTGTTTGGTATAATGAAAGATTGCTTCATTTAATATTCATTGTGTACGAAATAAGCGGCTTATGCTTACTGGAATAGAAACACGTCCTTGCATAATTTGTCCATAGAAATCCACACAGGACAACCACTCTCTCACACGCACAAGATAATACCAATAAATACTATGTCAAAGTACAATACCGTGTTAATTGTGAGTAGGAACCGAGACAGCATTTATATTTCATGCCCACCTGGTCAGTAAATTCAAGCTTTTTGTTCTTACACATTAGTTTATTGGCAACAGTTCTTTTTCCATTTCCTTATTGAGTATGTATTCCAATGGAAACTCAGAAGACAGTACTGAAGCGATTACAGAAAACAAGGTAATTTACTTTCAATGTCATATTTTCCCTTAGCCATAGCTTTAATGTAATTAGTCTTGTGGAACCCGAAATGTTCAGTAGCAATTGGCTAACTGTCACATGATAATATTGTTGTTGTTTTTTTAAAACATGACCACAAACCTCAGGTTTTCGCAAAATGGCACAGAGATAATGGGATGTATTAGCATCTAATGTCACACGTCTGATTTCATTTCCTTTTTAGCTGTTTTACTCCCTCATCGACATAATTTAGATCCTTTAGGAGGCGGGCTGCCTGACATGGCCAACCCGGGCTGAGAGGGAGAGATCCCAGCAGAAAGATCGACATGCTCGACAAAAATGTCTTCCCGACTCGTTAATCGAACTGGGGTCTCCTGCGTCCGACAACGAAGCGCATAACTGCTACACCACAGACGCCAGTTTCACCGATTTGCTCAACGCTAACTCAAAGCGCGCAGAGCCTATACTCATACGGGATAGAGCGCTATATAAATGCAATCAACTATTAATATTATGAAATACGAGTACTTACTTATGTACATACTACTCTCTGTCCGTGTCTTCGGGTACACAAGGCTTGTCTATCCTTGGTCATTTCCATCACCGTTTTCACGTCCAGCCACTTGGTGATTGCCCCTTCCCTCTTCCTACTTCTATACTGCCAGTTGCTCTACTTCTTACCGTATTCGATTTCCATTTGGTCTCCAGTACCATGTCTGATAGACAATATTGTCCTTTTGGCATTCTCAGAAAAAATGTCCCACATATCACCACCTTCTCCATTTTATGATCATATCGTTATTTTCAATCCGAGCTCTTTCCAATTTTTTATTATAATATGCTTCAAATTCATTCCAGTTTATTAAAAAGCATGGTGTCAATGCACATATTATAAATAGAAAATCTACAACAAATATGTACGTAAGTAAGGTTTTTAGCACCTTGATTAGCAATTTTGTTCCTTGAAAAGCTGATGAATACCGGATGTTTTAAACTTAACAAGCCTGTTATTTCCATTTCATTTTAGTATGGTAGTGATCTCCCAGTAGAAAGCTATAGCTCAATGCGTTTAACTTTTGCATTTTTAATAAGGTAATATCGATTAAGCCTGGGGGTTGTTCCCTTTGGAGAAATTCGGCCTCTAGGCAGCAGTGTGTCCGACCCGTTTCTCATAGTTAGGACCAACAGTCATGCCACTCCTCTCAATCGTGCCAATAATCTCCTTGCGTCATATGCTAATCACTAAACAGTTGAAAAGGAACTGTATTTTGTTTAATCGTCATGTCGTTTTCATTATGTTTAATTAAAACAAAATTTACTTTTGGAGTATTCCTTTTTGTCCATTATAGTGAAATGTGATACTCTACGAGACACAATGTTAATCATTTTCCAGCCGTGGGAACACGAGGCTGAAAGACAATAATACTGCAGAAAAGACAACAAACATATTATTAATAATTATTAGTTAAATTTGGAACCACACGTGGGTTACGATCTAGAATTTTTTAGGGGCATATTTGGTTCGTAAGTAGTACTCTACTGCATCAATTCTTCCCTGATTCAAAATCATTTTTGTCGTCGAACATGTTCAGGAAAATAGAAACTGAATGATGAATTGACAAAACTATTATTGGAGCATCACACATATTCTAGGTGAGAGAAATGGTTGGGATATATTTACGAATGCACATAATGAATAATGCTATACCGGTATTAATATTCTTAAAGCAGTGAGAACGTACGATTTATCATGCACGCTTCAAGATAACGCAATTGCAGCCATTCCTTGTATCGTTTCTAGCACTATAGAGAATTATATTCTTACCTCTTTTTTGTGAATGTCCCAAGCCCTTCTGGTCACCACTCTCTGGGGTACTGGTTAGGGCTCTACGCCGATGCGCACAAAAGATACCAGTTTGATTTTGGCCTGGAGATGGCTATCTTATCGAGTGTCTCAATCTTTAGGCTGGGGCTGTGTATCTCATTCATCTCAGGTTGGCGCGCAGTCCGTGGTGTAGCTGTTAGGCGTTTCACTGTCGTGCGCAGGAGACCCGAGTTCGATCCCCGAACGAGGAGAAAATGTTATCGAGTATCTTGCTCTTTCTACTAATATGTTGTTTCCCCCTTAGCACGGGGCGGCCCTGATAGGCAAGGTCGAAAACATAGCTCCTGAATTGTCTAAGTTATTGTGTCCATGGGAGTGTAAAAAACTCCAACATTAAAAAAACAAAACATGTTGGCCCTGACAGCCGGGTCAATGCACTCCACTTTGTAAAAGATCTGAATTGTTCCAGGTTGGGTGAACGTATACAAACGACCGATGTAGACCCTGGTGGGAGAATAAAATAAGAATGTAAGAAAGCAAAAGGAACGAGACAGCAACGTGAATACCACACATTATGGTATGTTTATGATTCATGTTTATATGAGTTGATAAACTAATGAAAGAACTGTATTTGCTTCAACTTCTATTTTGAAGAGGCTAAGTGTTTTTCCTGTATGGGAAAGGTTAACAAAATATCTTGGTCATTCAATTGGAACGTTGTATCCCTTCCAGTCCCGGTTAGCCCTGCATGGCAGGCAGAGTCCAAGCCCGTCTCCTAAATGACCTAAATCTCACCTATATTTTTTTAAATTGGATTGGCCCTAAGAGCTGGGTTGGCGCAGTCCACTTTTTAAATTATCTGAACTGTTCTGAATAGGGTGAAAGTATAATACTCGTTATATCACTGTCAACGATGAAAAAGGCTTAGCAATGAAAGCTGTCAAATCTTATGAAAAAGGATGCGCTGAATCCAAATACATGTATGTCGTTAGTTTTCATCTATCAGGTCAGGTTATTGCAGAATTCACATAATATATAGTTAAATAATTTCAGGTATTCCTGATTGTGTAAGGGGAGGTAACAATAATGATTTATTAAAACTAATATAAGCGGTTTCCATTGTTTAGTTGTGTCGTTTCGAGAATCAATTCTTGAATTTAGTGTCCTCCCACAGTGGTTTTAGTGTTTTTCTGGTGTGCTACTACAGTATATAGACAGAAAAAGCAATTTCCAAGCGTCAGTGGAGCAAATTATGTTGAAAGAGGGTATTTTACTTGGATATGATGTTAAAGGAATCAAATGTGATGATATACTTGAACAGAAGATGACTTCACTCGAGAAAAAGATGTTAAGCAATGAGCTGAACTTAACAGCGTAAAATTGTATTTTTGATATCTATATACATGAGATTTTAGGGGGTTACGTTTAAATGAAGTAAAGAGAAAAAAACAACAAAATGTGACGTATCCTATTTAAAATCCTGAACTATTCGACAAAATCTGACACAAGATTCAGATTCTACAACCTATTTTCTATATGAAAATCGTATTCACCTGTTCGTATCCCTACAACGTGGGGAACTCAGTGCCACCACTTTCAAAAGAGGAAATTTAATCGTTAATCCGATCCGTGCGCTTTGCATAGCAGTTTGTCAAAATGATTTTTTGAGAAATACTGAAAGTTTCAAAGAGATCTTCGCACTAGAAGTATTCAAAAATGTGAAGAATGCAACCCGGGGGCACAAAATGACCCCAGGGCGTGCAGATAGGGTTAAACGAAAGAAAGAGAAAAAAAATTGCGACATATCGTATTAGAAAACCTGACCTGATTGTGAAAATCTAGTACCAGATTCAGATTTTTCGACCCAAATTCCATATGAAAATCATATTCATATGCCTAAACCAAAAAAGTTTCGAAATTTTGTTGATATTATCCCTCCCAACAAAGGTCAGCCCTGGCAGGCAGAGTCGAAGCCCGTCTCCTAAATGATCTGCATTGCGGCAATTGGGGGTGTAAAAACGCCTACATTTAATAACTCAAAAATTAATATAGGTTGATTGCATCTTTAGCTAATTATGGGCAGTGGAGCATTTTGATAACCCCACAGCCCACTCTGGGACGAGGTCCAGGGGCAAAGCCATCTTTTTTTTTCTTTTTTACTTTTTCATTTTTCATTTTTGCCATGATGGTAAAGAAAACATTGATTTGAAGATTCGAAATGTGGTTTCAACTTTCCACGGCATTATAATGGGTTATCTGAAACCTAAATCGATCTCTACCATGGCTGCCTTTTGCACTGGGGATGTGGGAAGGATTTTTTTTTATGACTACAGCAAGGATAGGGAACTTTGGACGAACGAACTGTTAGTAGAGGATCTAGTTGTACTACTAGTATGAAAAAAAATATACTTCTCATGTATTCCCCCAAGCATTTTCCAAGGTTGTCACATTAAGATTCAATAAGCGGGTGGTTGGTGCAATGTTTTGGTGTGGTTTTCTCATTCTTTCCTCTCAAACATCTATCATCTTTATCTCTCCTCATTCTTTTCTGTGTTCGTTGTTCTCGAAAAAAAAAACGAACTTTCGGCACTCTTATGACCTAATTGTGTTGCAAATTCCGTAAAACACTTATCAAAAAAGAAAAAAAAGAGAAAGGTGATTGTTAAGTTCTCTACTTGGAACAGCTATTGATTTTTCCAAAACCAAGATTCTAAATGCTCCCCAATCAGTGCATTGGTCTGAGGGGTGCATAACGGGACCAGAATGTAAAGATTTAAAATAATGAATCGGGGATAAGCGCGGGTTTAGGCTTCGCGCTTCCTCGTTTCGGGCATGTTTGAAAAGCAGTTTGGCCAACGAATCCTGTCTCCCAGTGTGCTCAGAAAGAAGATGTTCAAGGACGGCAACCAGCTCTGATTTGGCATGGTATTTTCATGAAGAGATTGCGTCTCTGCCCGTCTTAAACGAATACGCACACACACACACACACACACACACACACACACAAACAAACACACACACACACAGACACACGCACACAGACACACACACAAACACACACACAGACAGACAGACAGACAGACAGACAGACAGACAGACAGACAGACAGAAAGATGCACATACACACCTACAAACACACTCACACACACACACACACACACACACACACACAAACACACACTCACACACACTCACACACACACGCGCACATGCACTCACAGACGCAAACACACAAGGTTATTTCAAGTTATTTAAAGCTGTAGGCGTGTTTTATTCTTTTGTGATGTTGCGTTCTGAGTTGTCAGCACTTTTTGAGATCACCATGTATTCCATTTTCTTTGCGTTCGCTCAGTTGTAACCCCTTCTCTTCAATTCTCTATCACTCTACTTGGAATCTCCTGGATGGAGCATGGACTCAGAATCAGATATCAAGAATGTATTGTGAGCGTAACGTAGGTTGTTCATGATGTGGCCGTCTACTTTGACTCCTTCCAGAACGCCGATGTTGCGCAATAATTTTTTTCTGTATAAATGAGAGGAAGGGAGGGGGGAGGGGGAGAGAGAGAAAGAGAGATAGATAGATAGATAGAGAGAGAGAGAGAGAGAGAGAGAGAGAGAGAGAGAGAGACTGTTGTTTTTCTTCGAAGCGGGGCTACTTCAGCATATACAATGTCTTTACTAATATGCTCTGTCTTGTGTGTATGCATGAGTGCACCTAACCTTTTTAACACCCACTTCCTTTGTAAACGACTAGGACAAATGTCTTCCTGTGAGATGAATAAAGATTGTCATTGTCATTATCAAAGATGTCCGGAGGTGAGAGACATCCTTGTCTAACTCCTTCGCGAATTGGCCTTTGTTGTTTAGCAAGCTCGTTTTCGACTGTGATTGCTTTACTAACGAAAGCGCTGTTGAACACTAGAACTGTAGTTTTGCTACAAAGGAAGTATGCCCTCAGTAAAGTAAAGTTGTTCCCCGTATCCGATCCGGACATTGGGGATTACCTTGTAAGTGAGACAACTTCTTGAGCCTTCGGCTTATTGAGGTAGGGTGGCCAGTTCCTTTCCACGCCGCCTTTACTTCCCCATCTCGAAGTCACATACCCATTACTGCTGGGTGGGCAGGAGGAGGCGAAAAAAATCCGTGTCCGAACCGAGGCTCGAACCCGGACTTTCCGCTTCGGAGACGAGTGCACTAACCGCTCCGCCACCGCACCCTCGTGCCCTCAGTACATGTAGTATTATAGGGGCAGCCCTATCAAGTATCCCAGCCTTTCATGCAGAGAAGGGGGGTCATATTCCCCGCCAGGAAGGAATGTTTTTCTTCTTGAGATTAAAACAAAAAGATTACTACAAAGAGTAAAAGAAGGCAGAACACAGAGAATGATCGCGAAAAATGGATCAGTAAGTGCGGACAGAATGTAAAGAAAATTAATGTATCAATCTAACACAATACAAGGGAAAACATTTTATACAATCTGCAACCCGCCCTGTGCTCGATGTGAAATAATAAGATACTGTCCAGTTCATAGACTGAGATACTTTTACTTAAAAGAATTAACTACTACTACTACTACTACTACTACTACTACTACTACTACTACTACTACTACTACTACTACTACTACTACTACTACTACTACTACTACTAG
>NW_004797693.1:492840-495265 GCF_000002075.1 Aplysia californica
CCACCACTACTGCTACTACTACTACTACTACTACCACTACTAGTACTATTACTACTACTACTACTACTACTACTACTACTACTACTACTACTAGAACAACTAATGATAATGATGGTGATGATTATAATATAATAATAATATTGATGATAATAATATTAATAATGATAATAATGATAATGATAATGGTAATGTTACTACTAATAATAATATTAATAATAATAATAATACTAATAATAATAATAATAATAGTAATAAAAATAAATAATAATAATAATAATAATAATAATAATAATAATATAATAATAATCGTCTCCGTCGGCTCCTTCTGTCTCGGGAGACAATGGCCTCGCCTGTACGTCACTTGTGTCAAAAATATCGTCTGGATTCAGAGTAGCTCAAAAGTCCGATTCGAGCATACCAGTCTCTCCCACACTTGTTGCGGATAAAGACTGAAGGCGGGTCAAAGGCTCGATTTGGCTGCCCCTCTTTTCTTCGGCTTTTTCTGTCCATTTCCTGTCCCTGTCTTGTCATTTCGTCGTAGCGTATTTCTTGACGTATGATGACCTTCCATACTCCACGATCCGCATCAAACGCTTCCCTGTGGTCTGCATCTATACTTGTTGTCTTCAAGTCGCGCTTACAAACGTAGCGCAGTACAGGGCGTCCAAAGCGACGATGTCATCCGGCCAGTTCGTCGGTCAGAATGTCTTCAGAATAATAATAATAATAATAATAATAATAATAATAATAATAATAATAATAATAATAATAATAATAACAATAATAACAATGATGATAATAATAATAATGATAATGATAATAATAACAATAATAGTTATAATAATGATCATAATGATCATAGTCCGTTCGCCCATATATGATGATGACCAGTGCATCTGCAGAGAAGAATATATTACTTAAATGAAAATTTTTTTAAAGAAAAAATGACTTGTGGCATTCGCTGCGGTCTGAGACCGATTCTGGCAGACAAGAGTGTGCCACATTTTAAGCATTCAGAAAGCTTCATTTCCCTTTGAGGGACGTTCGCGGCATGCGGGCTTCTCTCTTGACTTCAGCATTTCTAATTCGTGAAGCCTCAAACGAGTTGATGGGATGGGGTTGATGCCCTCTGTGATCGATGCATAGATGGATGGATAGATAGATAGATAGATAGATAGATAGATAGATAGATAGATAGATAGATAGATAGAAGGACAGACACACACCCCAGTCTGTCCTCCTGTGCCAACAATGTGGACTTATTTACATGTATTACGACATTAACACTGTCCACTTACATAAGTTCCGCGGGGCGTAGACAGCTTAGAAGGTTATGGTAACCTCACGCTGAACTCCGAGACAAAAGCAAGCTCTCCTCTCTATCATTACCGCTTCGTTGCACACAGAATCAAAACTACAGAAGATAAAAACCAGACGCACACAAGTGTATGAGCATGGCCATGTTTTCCTGCCTGTCTGTGAGCGAGGAAAAAAACGGTTTCAGTCTTCTAAAACTGTAAAGTACTTACATTGTACACCTTTTTTTAGCTTTAGCTTTTATAAACATTTAGAATTTGAATTACTGTAAAATATTTTTCGAGTGTGTGCAATTGAGGCCATGCATTTTTTTTTAAATTTAAAATCTTGGATTAGTACATGTACAGCTGTACAGTTCGCCGATGATGTATAAACATCTCTCTCTCTCTCTCTCTCTCTCTCTCTCTCTCTCTCTCTCTCTCTCTCTCTCTCTCTCTCTCTCTCTCTCTCTCTCTCTCTCTCTCTCTCTCTCTATCTATCTATCTATCTATCTATCTATCTATCTATCTATCTATCTATCACACACACACACACACACACACACACACACACACACACACACACACACACACACACACACACACACACACACACACACACACACACATATATATGATGTTCGTCCTTCGCTGGCGAAGATGACCTTGACTTCACATCACTGGAGGGGTGGGGTGTGTGCGTAGATGGCTGATCAGGCCGATCTTCGCACGGAAATGTCTGTCGCAGTGGGGTCAGGGGATGTTTGGGGTTGAATTAGGCTGGAAGGTGGGGCTCTCTCGGTCTTTTCTCAGCTGCCGTCTCCATTCTTTCTTTCGGACGCGACTTTATTAAGGAGCGCCAAACGGTGCGGTCGCGAGCAGCTTCTTCCCAGGTGGTATGGGGAATGTCACAACTCTTCAGGGATGCTTTCAGAGCATCTTTGAAGCGTTTTTTTTTTGTCCGCCGAGAGAGCGTTTGCCTTGGGTCAGTTCACCGTAGAGTAGCCTCTTTGGGAGGCGAGAGTCGTCCATGCGGTGAACATGGCCGGCCCATCGGAGCTGAGAGCGCAGTAGGATACATACATACATACATACATACATACATACATACATACATACATACATACATA
>NW_004797693.1:496656-498815 GCF_000002075.1 Aplysia californica
GAGAGAGAGAGAGAGAGAGAGAGAGGGGGGGGCTCAGAGTTCAAACCCACAGCAGATTCATAATATCTGTTGGGGGTTCCAGTGGCCGAGTGAGTACACGTAGTGAGTTCAGGATCAAAAATTATGTCAAACAAGTGTCGGTGACATGGTGGGGTTTGATGGATGGTCATTGAGGTGTGTCCTTGAACAAGAAACGAAAACCTTAGCTTTAAAAAAGGGACGCTGCACAGTGGCGACAAGTTGTAGAAATTGCACGTCTTTACCATTACTCTGCATTGGTGTAATATTGAGTTTTTGGTTTTCTTTATAGATACTTTTGTTCGTTTAATTATGGGTTCATGCATGTATATTTGCCATTGTAAACAACATTTCCCGATGGAGAGTCATTGTAATTTATTTATCTATTTCATGTATTTATTCATGCATTCGAAAAGATCACTCACGCTTATCCAGAGTAATATTTCAAGGTACAGGGATCAATTTACTGAATCTCGAGATATAATGATATACAGAAAGGTGTGTTATCCCAAACTACTGAGCGCAATTGTTCAAACGGTAAACATGTATCTACGCAAATAAATACATGTAGTCGCCAAATCATACTTGGAAGATCGGCGTTTATGGTCAAACGAGTAATTACCTCGCCATTGTACGCAGAAGACTAAGTTCTTTTCCATTCTGAGGAACCAATTTTATCGAGTATCTTAATCTGTCTGCTGGGATAATGTATCTGACTCGGTCTGGCTTCGACTTTGATTGTCAAGATTAAAGCATCTAACCTCTTTAATGATTCTACTTATTTTGTTGGGATAAGACATAATAAATTCAATAGATCCATCAGTCTTGTACTAAAGAAAATATCAAAATTATAAGAAAAAATGTCAGTATTCTTTCATGTTTTTGTTTGTCTGTTTTGCTCTAGAGTGTGTCCTTGAAAAAGAAACAATAACCTTAGATTTTTTTTTAAAGGGACGCTGCACAGTGGCGACTAGCAATGAAAGGTCAGAGAGAGGGCTCTGGTGGTCAAGAGGCTACGGTGTTAACCTCTCATTAAATAGTCAATACATGGCACATCAAAGATCATTCCCCCTGCTACCCTTTGTACCATATATGGCACAGTCCGTCGCCTGGAATACTCACAATATAGACTTCTTGCTTAGATGTAATTGAGAGTGATTTAAAAAGAATGAATGCACCGATTTTATGATGCACTGCTTCAGTTCTCAAGCACCGTCATGGAATGAGTCATTTCCATTTGAAAAAGGGGTTATCTAATGTTTTATTAAAAGGATAAATCGATCATAATACGCATTGCTTCACTTTTCAAGCATCGTTATGGACCATTCGAAAGAGAAGTTATCTAACTTTTGAATAGCTGTCACATGGGGTGCTGTTGTCCAGTCATTCATTCTTTGAAGTCAAAGACCGATACCGGACAAACCTCTCTGGATATGCTCCCAAACTGGCTCTTCACATCACTGCAAGCAGATTTTCAAGACTTTATTTTTTCACACGATTGAGCACCGCCCCATTGACACTTGATGGATCGAGCTGTATTAAATGAAAAAGTGCCCCAGCGATGGAACGGTCCGAAAAGGGTCCAAGACCTTGCTCTATGTGCTTGGCCTGCCAGATCCACAGATCTCACAATGAGCGATTTTTACTTGAAGGAATATGTGAACGATCGTGTTGCTGTTCAACCCACTAAGCTCGAAGACCTTAAACATCAAATAACAATAGCGATCAACTCAATGGAATTTGATATGCTGCAATGCGTCTGGGATGAATGCTCCCATCGCACTGGTATTGTTTACGCTGCTGTGGTGGCCACAATGAACACGTGTAAGTAAGACAATATGGTTGTGAGTACAATACGTGTAACTGGGCTTGAGTTATCAATTGCTTTTTCTTATCAAAATATTGCGTAGTGAAATCGGTTGGTTCCTTTTCAATCAACCCGTAGAGTTAAAACTGTTATACATTTTGAAGCTAGCAAAATACCCATCAATCTCATTTATTGGTTCCTACAAAGTGTCAGACTGCTGCCCCCTCAAAATGAATGAATGAATGAATGACTCTTTACTGCGAAAAAGTTTACAGTGTCATGTCCATGGGTTCACAACAAGTTCATCATTGTATACCCTCTTGCCCCCCCCCCT
>NW_004797693.1:499696-502158 GCF_000002075.1 Aplysia californica
CCCCCTTAAAATATAACCTTTCGAGAAAATCAACAAGCGCCTGAGTAACTTGTACGGGCGTTCTTGTTGCAAACGCCGGTACTGAATGTGTCGTCAAGTCCCGTCCAGACCTGATTTATCCTCACTCATGCTGTGGATTCTGGACCTGGTTCAGTGTGTCCTGAACATATTTTTCTGTCCAGTGATGAAAAGATATTACGACGCGTGTGATAATAAGTGAAACTTCCTTAAAGCCTAACGAAATAATGGAAATTGTGATACTACTTTCCGGAAAGATAGCAATTATTATTAATGCTTTAAGTTTGAACGCAAACTTTCATAAGATTTCATCTGGGGTGTAGTTTTCTTTATTAATCATTGTCTTTGTCTTTTTTTCCCATTCTGCTTATTTACTTGTTGGAAGAATGTCATGAAAGCAATGACTAGGCTATATCATTAACTTACATGGGTATGCCTTGTGAGGATTTACAGTTTGAAAATTGCAACTGCTTAAGAAAACTGGGAGCTCTTTTGTGATACTTGAACAAGAAAGAACTCAAATTTTAAACGAATATAAAATATTTATGATTTCACTTTCTTATAGAGTGTTGTGTGTTTCGAACCGGATGGGCCATCAAAAGCTTGCTGATGCTATTCCAACTGTTTTAAAGTAGATGTATGTGTTCGCTACGTCCTCGAAGAGTGAAACCACATACATTTCGAAATTCGTACATTAAAAAAAGTTATGCGTCCATCTATAGCTCGTTCTTTTATTTTGCGTCCACGTTAAAAACGTTCTTGCTCATTTATTAATATAGGCCTACCAATGCCCATGAAACGAAACCTTGCATGGCACTTCTGCAGTCCAACATCCAAATAAAAAGTCTTTTTTTTTTTTTAATCTTGATAAAGTAATTAAAATGTGCCCCTATTTGGGCCCTATAATAAAAAACCGTTCTTTGGGTGCATGCACAAGATCGCGTAAAAATAAATTACTTACAGTAACCTAGCCTACAAATTGTTCATTCTGAGAGAGCGACATCACCCATCGCCTACATTTCAGTGTTAGCTTGAAGATTATATCGTCCCACAACTGTTACTGTCTGGATATCAACTCATGAATCTCGAAAATTACTCAACCGTCTCTTGAATAGCGTTTTTCATGTAAAGATTAAAATGTGAAGGTAAGGAAAATACTTTTTAATATTTTAGGTGAATGAAGTTAATCCCTTATTTTTTCTTTGGGGGAGGGGGTGGCTGGGACTTAAGGCTAACATCAAAGAAAACGTGTCGGAACCTTAGTTTGCAGTGACGTTTATGAATGAGCTTTTAGATTGTGTAGGTCATCCAAGTTTTAGACCCTTTTGCAAAGATCTGAGAAGATCAAACTTAGATATTTCATTTTACCTTGTTTTAACTGTGGTCAGAGGAAAGTGAATACACTATAGTTGCATGCTTATGTAATTCTTCTACTCCTGCTGTAAAGAATCTTCTCTAAATTATGGAAAAAAGATTTCATTTTCTGAAATAAGAGAAATCTTGCCGTTGTCTTCTTTGACACGAGATGACAAGTTTGGGTACGTTGCCAGAGTCACGCTGTGTTTCTCTTACTTTGCGCTGTCGGAAGGAGAGAGTCTTCGGTTTGTTGTGAAAAACAAGTAAACAGAAGTACAAAACTCGTTCCTATGGGAGCACAGTTTCGATGCAAGTCTTATTCCCATGGTTCATTCTAAGAATGACGCTTCAGGTAAAATTGCCCAGATCTGATACCAGCTTTTATAAGGTTTATTTATGACTTTGTATAGGTTTTCACCCTACACTTTTTTTAGGAAACTACTTTGGCTTTCTTCTGTACCGCTACTTTTGTGACTGATTGCATCAGAAAGAAGCTAAAATTTGTATTCAAACAAAAGAGGCCAGTCATGTTAAATGTTCACTTTTCCCTGAAAAAACATAAACCAATTCTATGCTGCATTTCCATTTTAGTTTAAAATATTAAAAAAAGAATAATGATAATGCTGCAAATCTTAATGGTAGTTATGACCATATGTATCATAGAAATACCAGGAAAGATCTACACCTAGCCTTCTCGGACAAGGGCAAAAAATCTTGGAGGGCCCGTGTGCAAGTTGCGCACCTTAAAGATCCCTTGGTGGTCTAAAATCAATAAGAGTAGGCTTCGGCCGCCACACGGGCAAAATTCTAAATTTCCTACAAACTGAAAATATCAGGTGTGTCCTGCGCGCTCATATGACTTTATGCAGTTGCAAGCGCCGTAAAACACTTACCAAATAAAAAATCTCTTCTGCGACAGTTTGTATAACCTACATATCTGCATAGTATTATAATTATGTTATTAATAATATTGTTATCCTTACTGTTGTCATTATTATGATTACCCTTTCATGTCTTTAAAAAACTGTATTATAATTATCATTATTACTTTAAATCTTAAAAATCATCCCCAATCCCTTTCAAACCCA
>NW_004797693.1:503575-507895 GCF_000002075.1 Aplysia californica
GCGAATATGTGTGTGTGTGTGTGTGTGTGTGTGTGTGTGTGTGTGTATGTGTGAAGACTACAGGCTAAGCAGAGAGGTGACGAACGAAATTTCTCGCACTCTCTCATACTTTAAGTCACTTCTAAGGTTTGTAGCTACTCCAATTTTTCTCACCACAAAGTAACTATGTATTATCATTTGGTTGTGCGCTCTCTTTAGGCCTAGATAACGTGCCAACACGTAGTTTCCGCTTCACTTAACATCAAGAAAATGGGCAACTCGATCTAGATCGCTCTTATGAAGATAGGAGTCAATAAAAACGAATAAACAAATCAGCATCTCAAATCAAATTAATTGCCTTTTAGCGTTGGCATAATTGTTATCACCTCTATATTATAACATTCAAAAACATTCTTGGTTTTTCCATAAAGATAAGCAAAAAAAAGGGGGCATGCATGGGTCTAGATAATAAATAGGCCTACAATCACACCAAAGATCATACACGGTAGTAGAGAATCTTTGATCACACGGTTACGAGTTCTGCAGTCTAACCATTAGAACGGTTACATCATTATACTCAGTACCCTTTGGGGGATCGAAAAACGGATCGCCAACCTTGAGCCACGATGGTCGCATTGCGCCCTCAATCTGGCTAGCCCCGCCTACCAAACCGAGCCGAACCGAATCGATCGTGCTAATGGGCAGTGAGTATTAAGGTTGTATTGAACCTAACAATCAAGGTAACCTCAAGGTGTGCACAATGATATGACATTAGGGCAGAACTACTGAGACGATAATCACATGTATAAATGAATTACTATATTCCGTCCCTCATCCCCCTTCCATTTGTGGGGATCGTAGAGACTTTTGCCCCTTGTTTGCTTGTATACAGGTGTGTTATAAAATCGTACATGTATTCGAAATATGCACTCAACTACATTAGTCAATAAATTGTTGATTTGGTAGCACTACGCTACCTCAGAATTACAAAGTTCTATCTGACATTTTTGGCCGTTTTGCGTTACTAAGACCATGAGGTCAGAAACCAAATGTTCTATCTGCTCTTTCAAAATGGTAAGATTATTCGGAGTCGTTATCGAGATATTCATAGAATTGCATTCGAAAAAGTTTGGCCATGTTGTGAAACTCAAATTTTTTTTACTTCAAATGTCTTAATACTAGGTACTGTGCAGATAGAACTTTATAATTCTGAGGTAGCGACTAGTAACATTTGTTTTCCAACAATACAAGCTACAGAAATGTACATGGAATGCTCATTGTTGCGAGGACACATGCGTAAAGATACAATAACGTTATTGTTTTGGTTGTTTTTTGTTTGGGGGTTTTTTGTGTGCTTTTTTTGGGGGGGGGGGTAAATCTTTGCGTTTGGTAAAAACAAGATTATAATTCTAACCAAAAAAAGAACAAAAAAGAAAACAAAACACGTTTTCCTGACGCTGTATTTCAAATTATATCAAGTGTATTATTCCCCTTTAAACCAGTGCACGAGCAAGGGGCTCTAGTTCATTATGCTCCATTTCATACGAGAAAATCACTTATTTGTAGGGCAAATGTTTGTTCGTTAATGTTGACAAATTCCCTTAACCTGGGGCACAGCTAGAATAACTCTGATATCAGACTGAACTATTAACGTGTTTGCCTTTATATGATTGAGCTTATTTTACGCAGGTTAAAAAAATAGATTGATGTTAAACAGTTCTATATGTCCTAAATATCCAGCTTCTTAGGTCTCAGGTGAAAACAAAAAACAGTGATTAGACAGTAATGCAATCAAACAATGCGAGGTATATCAGATAGACCATTTAGATTAAACGCGTGTACGTTGAGACGCGCAAAACACCCAAAACAAAAACGACTATATAAATAATCCTAAATGCATCTAAAATGTTTCTCTTGCCACAAACGGCGAACAGATAGGCCTACCATAACGTTGCGCTATTCATGATGCTCATGTGTGCACTCGAAGTCCTGCTTGAGTGCTGGTGAGAGATACTCACCTTTTCCCTCTTATTCCCTTGTATTGTCGAGACGATCCATCATACTGAACACATGTCGCAGGCGATGTTGGGGGTCTTCCTGCATCAGATTACAAAGAGGGAAGGGAAAAGGGAGGGGGTGGAAGGGGGGTGGAGGTAGAAAGGAATAGCCGGCCACGACAGGTAGCCTGCAAGTACAGAAAAAGAACTCAGGAAAGAGTTGGTGTTAACGTTCTTTTCAACACTAGTATGTGTTATCCAAAAGGCAGGACCTCCAAATATCTAATGTCCATCTCTAAAAGGACCGAGCTTATACTGGGTTCAGAGTCTTGAAAACCCCAAAAAAACGACTCGAGTTCAAGAACGCCTTATGGTGTGTTCGAGCCAGAGCTGTAAGACGGTCAGCTTCAAAGAGGATGAAGATTGCGGTTCGTTTTAAGAAAAACGTTTACATTGAAATGATGTAATCTACACACATCCGACGCTAGTCCGATTCTGCACTGCTACGATCATTCTGACGTAGACAGATTATTTTTGGAGTGGTGGCATTTTTGTGTGACACACGATTCGATCTGTCTGGATTAACCGTGTTTGTGTATTGCTTTTTTGTGAGAATCAAATTCGATTCAAAGGAAAATGCTCTCATGATTTAAATCTTCGAGAGGAAAAGCTTCAACAAAAAAATGTTGTTTATCGATATATGTCACAGTGAACCAAGTGCTTGCTATGTGTAAAGGAGGCATGCACACTGTGGGAACCTGCCTCTTGGCACGGCAGTTGTGTGTTTCGTAATCATTCGACGCCAAAGGTGTGAGTTCGATTCCTCTGTGGGGAGAATGTTTTACGAGTTGGACAACCTCTATCTTTCCTCTTTAACGCTGTATCCCTCTCAACCTGGCTTGGTTCTATCGGTAGTGTCGAAACAACCCAGATCCTAATCATTAAGTTATCTAAACAGCGTCAAAAGGGGCGTAAAACTGTTACAGCTACTTACAATTACGCTGAGGGGTTTGGGGATGTATGCTTTTCCAATCGGACACTCGATCGAAAGACTGATATGAAAGAAACCTGGAAAGAAGACATAGGGAATCCTGAGAAATGTTATCTAACACCTACGAAAAAAAGGTTATGTCGTATCTGTGGCACTCCATGAACATGTAGACGTTGCACACCCTCCCCCCTCCCCCTTCCCACTCACTCCCACCCTTACCCTCTAATTGTTGCTTGGATATCGGACTAGATCTGTATCCCGCTCTCACCTGTGTTTGCCTATTCCATTAATCAGTTAACTAACGAGAGCGACACGGCGGGGCTGTGATTAATTGGAAACGGTTTGCCCTCAGCTAGAAAGTAAAAGGAAAGCGACAGGAATGGGGCGGTAGTTCACTCAGACCATGATCAAAGCCAACTCTAGGCTGATGGTCAAAACCATAGAATAAGGGGAAAAGGTAGACTGTACAGGGAGTTTTCATAACGACTACTGTTGTTTCATAAGGGTTGTATTGAATCGTTTTGGATCTCTTAAAAGTCCATACAACATTCATGTTGATAAGCGAGATATTAACCAAAAAAATCAAAAGTATATTTTGAAATAAATAAAACTAAAAAATTAGGCTAGAGCTTAGATCTAAAGTTATTTTAACAGAGTGTGTAATATTTTGCGGAGCCTGAATTCATGACACTGACATTGCTTTGGTCGGACTTTGTTGTACAAAAAGCAGATATAGACATAGTATATTATTATACTAAAACATTCATAAATCCAGCCTATAAAAAATATATTGCTGGCATTTTTTCCGTTGCCGCTGTTATTTCATCAGTCGGGGGTGTTGTTTACGCTTTTAGCCGGGCGAAGCTTCTCAAACACTTTGATTATGTAGTTTTGGGGTAAAAAGGAAAGTCACACTAATAACAATTAGTTTGGTATTCCGTGATTGCACAGCGTCAAAAATGAGGATATCCGTCAGAACATCTCGCAAAACATTAGCTCTCAATGAAGATCTCACTACAACTACAATGTGATGCAAAACAATGAAGAAAGGGGGAAAAAACGAAGCTGATATAGCACGTCCACATGACTTCACCACGCAGCCTTGCAATACTGCTCTGTGGGCGTTGGGAAGAGTGGTGGGAAGAAGAGAAGGCGGGGGTGACAACACGGAAGGGGATGTTTTTACGGGCTCTCGTTTACGACCGGGAAATTGGCGCAGTATGGTACATAGATCATTAATTCAAAGCCCCAAGCACTGAAGAAGAAGAAGAAGAAGAAGAAGAAGAAGAAGAAGAAGAAGAAGAAGAAGAAGAAGAAGAAGAAGAAGAAGAAGAAGAAGAAGAAGAAGAAGAT
>NW_004797693.1:507995-511025 GCF_000002075.1 Aplysia californica
CCTTTTTTTTTTTTTATTATTTTTATTATTATTATTATTTTTATTATTATTATTTTTATTATTATTATAAAAGTTTGGCCGTGGCCAAAGCCATTTTTTGTTCTTCTGGAGGGGGAAAATTTTTCCGGGCCCTTACCAAGGGCTGGGGGGTAAAAAAATTCGGGGGCCCTCCCTCATCCCCCCAAAAAAAAGGGGGTTACCCCTTTTTAGGGGCGGAATCCCCCCCCCCCCCCCCCCCCCGCTCAACCTCTTTCTCAGAAAAAAAAGAAAATAGAAGCAAATCTGCTTTAAAAATGTAACTTATTTAAATGAGGCACTAAACCAGGACATAGGACAAAACCAAACCAAAGCAAACCGCCACAAACCAACCCAATCCAACCCAAGCCACAAACCAACCCAATCCAACCCAAGCCACAAACCAACCCAATCCAACCCAACCCAAACCAACCCAAACCTAACCAAACCAACCAAACAAAACCAAACTAAAAAAATAAATAAATAAACGCTTTACCTTTCCGTCCCCACAAGAGGTGTTCTCCATTGCAATGACAGAGCCGCAGTTGTCGCCCTCGTCTGGCAGGAGACAGAACATGCGCACACAGAACCGGTCATAACCCTCGTCTCGCTGCACGGCCTGTTATGGGAGTAAAGATGATGAGGATGAAGATGATGAGGATGATGGTGAGGATAGTGATAACGACACTTAGAAGAAGAAGAAGAAGAAGAAGAAGAAGAAGAAGAAGAAGAAGAAGAAGAAGAAAAAGAAGAAGAAGAAGAAGAAAAAGAAGAAGAAGAAGAAGAAAAAGAAGAAGAAGAAGAAGAAGAAGAAGAAGAATGTGCTGTTTTGTGGGCATTTCAAAATACTGACGATCAAAAAAAGAAGTAGTACTATAACTATTTGACTGTGCATTACACCGCGAGTAACACTATGTACTCTGAAAAGTAGGTTGTGTTATGAGAACAACATTTTGGTGCTCAAATGAGTATTCACAGCACAACATTAAAACGTAGAAAATTTGCATTTTTAATTTTAGTTCGGTTATTTTCAGTAAAATTTGGGTCTGTGTTCATCAGAATACTCAATAACCATAATACATGTACATGTATTAGACCAATGTCTACCAAGAAAGAGAAAAGGTTTATCTCAACATCAGAGAAATTTAACCAACAGCATACCAGAGAGAGAGAGAGGACGTACTTAGCGCGTTTCTGCATTTTCCAGGATATTCAATGTCAGTTTTTCTATTGACGTTGAATATCATGCCAACAGCAGCAACGCACAGAGCAAGTCGATGGCTTGATTTCTCTGATGTTGAGTTAAACCTCCCATCTTTCTTGGGTGCCAATGGTCAAAAATTATTTTGTAAACAATAACGTAAACTCAAACGAAAAGATCAAACAAGTCCAACAGTTTAAATATTTAGGATATATGATAACATCTGATGCAAATCCTCCGCAAAAATAAAAAGGAGAACTGCAATGGCTAAGGCTAGTTTCAATAAAATGAGTCCAATCCTGAAAAATAGAAACATATCAATGAACACCAAAATAAAAGTCCTGAAATGCTATGTTTGGTCAACCCTTCTATATGGCTGTGAATGCTGGACAATCACTAAAGACAGTGAAAATAAAATAGAGGCAACAGAAATGTGGTTTCTTAGGAGACTGCTAAGAGTATCGTGGAAGGAAAAGAAATCAAATGAGGTAGTGCTTGATGAAGCCCACGTGGGACGCTCAATGTTAAAAACAATCAGGAAACGACAAATGCAGTTTTTGGGACACCTGAATAGACATACGGGTCTTGAACATCTAGCTCTCACTGGCAAAATTGAGGGCAAGCGAGGCAGGGGTAGGCCCAGAACAACATACTTAGGGAACCTAAACAAATGGGTAACAGGGGAAAATCAAGGAAACGTAGCTTTTCTGAGAGCATCCAAGCAAAGTAATGAATGGAAAATCATGATCGCCGATGTCTGTCGCAGATCTGGCACTGGATGATGATGATGATGACGAACGTAAACTCCTTTAAAAGAAAAAAAAAATTTTAATCCGCCAAGTGATTGGGAAAAATGCCAATTTTCTATTTCTTAACATTGGTGCTGTGAACACTAATCATAGCATCAAAATGGGGTTGTTATAAAACGACCAACTTTTTAGACTACTAAGTGTTAATCAAGTGAAAGAAAAAGCGGTAAGACTCGAAAGACTAGATTTTTGACGCAGTCAAAATGTGTTGTTTTTTTTCTTTTTGATCACCAATAAGAAGTATAGCTTCGTTATTCATACACAGATGTTCACTCCAGTTTTCTTTAACAGACATCAGCGTACATACAACGAAAGTAGAAAATTTGCGCTTCTCATTTGTATGGTTCAAAAAGTGTCACGATGTGTTTGTTACAGTCTTAAGGGGTCAGCGACCTGGATCTGCCACTCGGACGTTCGCCTTTGAATCCCGGATGCGGTAGAATAATTTCAACACCACCCAGCAGTTAAAAAGCGTCTAGACATGGATGGCTGGTGTCTCTGTGAATATAATATTACTAATGGTCAAAACCACCCAGACGTCTGAACAGAGACCGAGAGACCAAACAAGAACAAAAACAGCAACAACAACAACAACAACAACAACAACAACATCAACATCAACAACAACAACAACAACAACAACAACAACAACAACAACAATCACAATGGCACTACTTCTACATCTACTACTACAACAACAACAACAACTACTACTACTACTACTACTACTACTACTACTACTACTACTACTACTACTACTGCTGCTGCTGCTGCTGCTGCTGCTACACTACTTATCAATGTATACATGTATTATTATTACTATTATTTTTTATTATTAATATTATCATTATTATTACTATTATTATTATCATCATCATCGTTATTATTATTACTATTATTTATTATTACTATTATATTAATCATAGTCATAATAACAGCGATATCAAAAAAGGTCACAACAAGAGACGCCTACAGGGGTAATTTGGTGAATCCCCTCCTCCAACA
>NW_004797693.1:511138-519488 GCF_000002075.1 Aplysia californica
CCCCCCCCCTTAAAAAAGAAAAATAGAGAAGAAAATACAAAATGTCTTTTTTTCATCGCATGCATATCATTATTTTTAATGAGACTGTTAATTTTCTAAAATTAACACTTCTTATGAAAGCCACCTACATGTACTTTTAACTGTCAATAATAATTATTATGTTCCTGATCAACATTGTCACAAAGCGCTTTTGCATTGCGCCTTTTTTATGAATATTCTATTTACCTTATCACACCGAGCTATACTATTTTACATGTAACTACGATTTCAGAAGAGTTGCTGCAAATTACACCGCTTGTCTGGCCTTGTAGCAAAGATGCTTAAGTACAAGTGCAAGTTAAAGTAGACAACCCCCACAAACACCCAAAGATTGCAAATGGTGCATACCCCAGTCGATACCATTGAGCTCATAAGGAGGCAAGACCCCTCGACACAGCCAGTCAGGGTCCATCCTTGAATTAGTAGGGTACGGTAACCCAGCAAAACGGAGAAGTCACGCGATGAATCGAGTTTCCCTTGCTGGAATCGATCTTACGTCTTCTTTTGCTTGTTAAGACGAAGAGCCTAACTGCGCATTCACACCATGTACCAAACACTCGAACGAGCGACAGTCGTCCAGATGCACCAAAAAATCTCCAATCTCTCATTTAATGCGTTCAGACAAACGCAACGACAAAGGCCGAGTGTTGTCTGGACAGCGCAGTTGTTTGTTTTTTTGTTGTTGTTTTTTTTTTTGTGTGTGTGTAAAGTTTAGAACGACTGTCGCTCGTCCTAGTGTTTGGTGTGAACGCGCAGTAACCGTTACACTACACCATAAACGTCCGTCGTTTCCCCTCTCACGCACTTACGAGTTCTTATTGGGGGTGCGCGCGCACTAGCGTGATCGGGTCTGGTCGGGTCCGGTCGTTGGGTTGGGTCGTTTTCTGGTGGTTTCAGGGCACACTACAACCCCGCCCCGATTGTACCCGACGACCTGGAAGTTAAAGTAGAGAAACCTTTAACCTCAATGGATTCCAGGGCTCCTTTCCGCAGTTCCCTGTTGTAGTGCTGCAGCAGCCTGGAATCCCATAAACATGGGTTACAATATGTGCATCGATAACTTTCTATTATCAAAGATCGTTCATAACAATATAGTTCACTTGGCCAAAAGGTGTCCGCGGAAGTCCGCGCTTTGGTTCAGAAGGCGATGCAGTCTTTGTTTTGAAGCTCTATTTCGTTTATCCAGAAGAAGAATAGGAATAGCACAGTTTGTTAGTTTCGCTTTCATTGTTTTTCACACAAATTGGGTAACTCTTTTCAAAGAGAGGTGTGAACTATCTTGTTAAGTACTATCTTTGCTATTATCTTCTCTAAGTCGATGAACGTCATTGTTATCAATTGTTGATGGTATTTGGCGCATAAATGCCCGACCTTGACATCGCAGTGTCAACATGGACACGTGACTCAGCCTTGTTGTGATTGGCTGCAAATCATCCGATCGTGCGACTCGCAGGCCTGAAAACAAACGCGTTTGTTTTTGAAGGTCACCAACCGAGTCGATCGGTGTGTGCGACGATGGCCGCTTTGCGCCCTCAATTTGGCTAGCCCCGACTACCAAATCGACCCGACCCGACCCGGTTGTTCTAGTGGGCACTCCCTATTCGGAGTGCAAATACCGAGAATGGGCTGAAGATCTAAAGTTAAGACTTTAACATTTTTAGAGGATGTGTATTTTTCGGTGTGGCTCTGTGTCTGAGTTTGTTTGTGTTATGGGAGCCTACCGTACACTAGTACTATGTGAACTCATTTTGTAGTAGGTGAATATTCATGAACATAATAATACATCATTATGAGCTCAGGTGTACATGAATGATAATTATTGGACTTTGGTATATCGTCTCTGCCTTTTTTCCCTTCCTGGCACTACTTTACTGTAGTCCTAGATCCTACTTTTCACTCAAGACAAAGCGTTCCGCCCTTTTTGGGGGGTGGGGGGGTGTTTTGCATCGCTCTCAAACTGCATAGGGTCATATGAGCGCGCGGCACACATTAAACATTTTCAGTTGGTAGGAAATTTTTGCCCGGGTGGTGGCCGAAGCCTACTCTTTTCGATTGTGGACCACCAAGGGATCTTTGACGTGCACAACTTGCACACGGGACCTCCAAGATTTTTTGTCCGAGAAGGCAAGGTGTAGATCTTTTTTGTAGATCAGGGATGTGGCTAAAAGACAGCAGTAAGAAGGAACCAGTGAGTAGCAGTAGAAAGGCTGCAGAAATGGTCAGGAGCTCAGAGGAGGGGACAAAGGAGGGGAGGGGGTGGGGGTAGAAAATGGTGACGAAAGCAGACAAGAGAACATTGTTAGAGAGCAGGAAAGGATGTGAAAGGAAAAATATTTTAAGAAGAAATTTTCCATCGCTATCCGGATTCGAACCCACGACCTATTGAATGAGAGGTGAACACCTTAAAACCTCTAGACCACCAGAGCCTCCCTTAGAAAGTCTATTCGGCTGACGTTTGTGGTGTAGCGGTGAGGCGCTTCCCCGTTGTACACAGGAGACCTGAATTCGATTACCGAGTGGAGTTTTTTTCATCGAGTATCTCAGCCTTTATGCTGAGATATTGTATCCCTCTCAGCCCAAGTTGGTCCTGACAAGCAGGGTCGGAAAAACCCGCCTCCTAAATGATTTTGTTGATTGGGGAGGAGGGGAGGAGGGGAGGAGGGGAGGAGGGGAGGAGGGGAGGGGAGGAGGGGAGGAAGAGGAGTAAAAACACCACCATTTACTTTTTCTTTTAAAAGAAAGATTCGCTCGTGTCTCTAACTCAGTTTTTAAAAATAAAAATTATTACAATGGAAAAAAAAAGAAAAAGTATCAGCTGCATTTGCACCATCTGTCCTTCATTAAAACTTTCTTCTGTGGTCAGCAAGGTTGGCTCTGACTCAGGAGTTCTATCATTATTGCCTCCCCTGTGAGAGGTGTCAGTCGGCGGTCAGTGCAACAGTGCCGATATCATCGTTAAACGCTGGTGGATGAATGTAGCATAGTCAGGTGGATGTGGTGGTGTTTACTGCCCGTGTTTATGGCTTGTCTGCACAATAGATCTGGTCGTTTCAATCAGACGAGGATTACTGTTGCGAGGTTTTTTCCCAACAAATAAAAGGTATCGCCATCACAGGACGCCAACAGTTACAGTCCACCCTCTCTTGTTTCTGTGTTCTGTGATAACGGTGAAAGTGAAAAGAGGATCCTGCACAGCAGATTTATTAATCAAAAAGTTGTGTAAAAAGTAATGTGATACACGATATTATATTTCTCTCATGACATGTGGAAAATCTAACAGACGTATTTGACAAATTGTGGGCAAGGCTTCTTTCCCTCTTTGTCAGAGTGATGTAACAGAAAGTGAATGTGAGCGTTACGTGGTGAACAAACGGATATGAACACAAGAAAAAAAGAAAGCTTTTTGGAGAAGTATTTTTCTTAGATCAGCTGAAGCTGTAAAGAACAGGTAATGCAAATTAATATTTACTTACGTACGTAAAATGTAATTGTATTGACGAATCGTTGTCGTGGCAGTGGATATTGAAAGGTTAGGAAAGGAAAACAGTGATGTATTCAACGGTTTGTTTTGTTTTACCAAGAATCTTTCGTGATCCGAGTCAACTGAAAGAAAATGTAGACCATAAGTACAGGTTGCATTCGTGCATAGTGTTATATTACGGATAGAACACTTCAGGGGTTGGTATTAGAACTTTAAAAAGTGTGCTCAGTGAATTTGATCTTTCAATATACAAACCTGGATCTTGTCATTTACAAGTTGTTGGAAAGTTGGTTAACGGTAACCGATGCAGTATGTTTTTGCACGTGGTGTAGCCTTCCGTTTCTGGTGACGCGATTGCAGATTATGTCTTACTCTCCCATGAACACAATGCATGTGTCTAATTTAGGAGGCGTGCTCTTTCAGCCTAGCTAGATAAACCCGGGGTGAGAAGGAGACAGCATCCAAAAAGAAAGACGGAAATACTTGATGAAAAAGATTTCCCCTCTCATGAATCGAACTTCATCTTTTGTGTGCAACGATTAAAAGACTAATCGCCCCACCACAGACCCTGGCAACTTCGCTGGCTGTTCGTTGATCTGCTTGTATGCTATGGTATGTTTCATGATGCACCCTACGCTAAGCAGGACTGGACGAGCGCCAAATGACAAAACAAGGAGAACGCAGTAAATCGCCCTTCACGATTAGTTTGTAGACGTCTTTCGGAGTCTGTGGTTATCATAAAAGCATTGCTCGTGTTCCTTGGTTTTGAAAACGATTTACAGTGCTGTTACTTGGTTGGTACAGATATGACCAGATACAATGTTACTTTAGCCATGCCTGTGTGCGAGTTTCAGAAAAGTACTATGTTAACAAAATAAATATGAGAATGCCTTTATCGCCATGTACACACTCAACAATGACAGAATCGTATGAAATAGTAGCCTATGCGTTGCCACATTAGATCTATTTAAAAAAACATTGCACAAAACAGAGAGATAAATAACCAATTATTCAAAAAACTTAGATCTGTGATGCAATTTGAAATAACAGACCAAGATCTAGCACACAGCCGTAACAATAATCAACTTAAGAGACCGGAACACCGGTTCATAAATCATCTCCGATAGGTAGGCAGCAGACCACGGGCTAACTCAAACTCCTTTAACCTCCTCTTACAAATGAATTTCAAGGTTACCCCGTTGGCAGTTCTAATCCAGGTCAGCCGTACCGTAGTCTGTCATGAAATCCACATAGCTCGAGGTAAAGTGGACCATAAAAATAATTTCCTTTGGGTATTGAGAGATAGGATGGTTTGTAACTCGTACAGTCGAACCTGCCCTAACGATCATTTGTATAAGACAATCACCTGTACAAATGGCCCCTTGCATTCTCCCCTTGCCTTTTTGTTTTACTACATTATAACGGCCCTGTATAAGACGCCCATATAAGACGGCCATTTTTCTCCTGTACAATAAATGGCCGTCTTAAACAATGTCGACTGTATACAGTACAGTTACGTTAGGTTCTATCTGTCTTGCTACTTTTCCCAGCACTGAATGACCGTTATTAGCATTATTACCACAACGTGTTTGTCTTTGCCCAAACAACCATGCAAAGGCCGTTGCACTAGGAATAATTGATGGGGAGAAAGAAGTGAGGCAGACAAGAGAATGCATGACAGACTCAACGCTGAGTGAACGGGGAAACCTTTTGCAGAGACCCAGACTCTCATTAACTGCCGGATACAGTGGCACAGACCAATGCTCGGGTCAGTAGTTGGCGCCCCGAAAACTACACGCGGTTTGGAGATTCAGAAGAAGAAGAAGAAGACAGCAGGGGATAAGAAAGAGGAAGAGGGGAAGGTGAAAGAGAAAGGCAAAGAGATAATAATAATAATAATAATAATAATAATAATAATAATAATAATAATAATAATAATAATAATAATAATAATATTAATCATAATAATGAATTATTATAATACACACTTTAACTATAGTCGTCAATGCAATGACCAATGTATTTGCAGAGGAAAATATTCCTTAAAAGAGATAGAAAAAAATGTGTGGTTTCTGACCAGTGATAACCATTCTGGCAGAGAAGAGTTTACCACACTTTGAGCATTAACAAGTTTCGTTTCCACTTGAAGATGTGCACACCCTGCGGGCTTCTCTTAATTCTAATTCGTGAAGCCTCGTATTATTTGCTGCCCTGTGTGATTGCCTGCTCTCAGACTGTCTGTCAGAAGGAATTAAGGTTCTGATCGCAATAGTCCGGTCTGTCCAGAAGCACAGGCATAGTTACAGCACTTAGTTCTGCTTGCGATCTCTCTCTCTCTCTTTCTCTCTCTCTCTCTCTCTCTCTCTCTCTCTCTCTCTCTCTCTCTCTCTCTATCTCTCTCTCTGTCTCTCTCTGTATATTGTATGTATACACAAAACGTTGGCGCTCATATGACCTGATGCAGTTGCGAGCGCTGTAAAACCTTACTAAAACTAAAACACAAAACGTTATTGTTTTCTTTCTTTTTACTTGGCCTGTCCTCTTATCGTTTTACATGTAGTTAAGAAGAATACTTAGAGACAAATATGTTGACCATAATTTATTAGTGAGGCGAAAGTCTAGCACTTCAACCAACTGAACTCTTATGTCGCAGACAACAAACAATGTTTGATATTCGGGTGCATGCTGATAGCTTTGTTGGCATCATGATTGTTAAGCTGGACTTTGATGTGGATGACACCGGCTCGGTTCATCAACTTGACGTTCTTAAATAAACATGTTTTGTTTGAAGACCTTCCAAATCTCTTCATCTACTTGACTCGGTGTTATCTGGGATGGACATGAAACTTAGCCGTCAGGTCTCTTGACCATATAGCGATAAAAGGATCGTAGAGCATAATTACCATGCTCTGCCATGGCACATTGTTCATATACAACACAGTCTATTTCACAAAGTTCGAATTTAGGGATGCGGTTCCCTACACTAAGAAGGATTCATTTTTTACTCGGTGTATGTATGTAGTAGTAGTAGTAGTAGTAGTAGTAGTAGTAGTAGTAGTAGTAGTAGTAGTAGTAGTAGTAGTAGTAGTAGTAGTAGTAGTAGTAGTAGTCGTAGTAGTAGTAGTAGTAGTAGTAGTAGTAGTAGTGGTAGTGGTAGTGGTAGTGGTAGTGGTAGTAGTAGTAGTAGTAGTAGTAGTAGTAGTAGTAGTAGTAGTAGTAGGAGGAGGAGGAGGAGGAGGAGGAGGAGGAGGAGGAGGAGGAGGAGGAGGAGGAGGAGGAGGAGGAGGAGGAGGAGGAGGAGGACTTGTTGTCGTCGTTGTTGTTGTTGTTGTTGTGTACGTGTGTGGTAGCCTATCCGTTCGAAATGTTTGGAGCCCCGAAGAGCGTGCTCTTCGTCAGGGCCACCGCCTCTCTTGGGTAGCCGGTGAGGCAGTCAGACCCAAATCCTCCCAAAAAAGATGCCGCCGCCAGACCTCTGTAGTGGGGATTCTCTGCAGCCAGTGCTCCAAATCTTGGGGCTCCTCCCTGCACAATGTTCAGATTTGTTGTTGTTGTTGTTGTTGTTGCTGCTGCTGCTGCTGTAGTAGTAGTAGTAGTAGTAGTAGTAGTAGTAGTAGTAGTAGTAGTAGTAGTACCATCACCATCATCATCATCATCATCGTCATCATCATCATCATCATAACGCACGCCACAAGGAAAAATGTCCACAGATAAATATGCAGGAACATATTATTTTCTTACTAGCTGAGTACCTGGCTTTTCTTGGAGTCGACGCCTTGGCGTCACGGTCACAGCTCCTACTGGTCTACGCCGCGGAGGCATTTTACATCTACATTGCTGTCTAGCCTTTCACAGTCACACCTGGCTTCTAGATCTATATTGCTTTAGATAAGGTCTGCCTTGATTAACTCCTCACTTGATCTACATTTCTTCAGTGTATTGCTGTCTAGTCATTTACAATCACAAAATACGGGTTTCGCCTTACACCATCACGAAAAAGCACTAAGAAAATAATAATCCACGAAAGGGCTGCTACACTGTAAAAGAAACACACCAACATCTTCAAAACCCGTCTATGTCAAAACCACAGAGGCAGTGTCTATAGCTTGTTCACTTTCCTCTGACAGCGTTAAAAAAATGTTCTAGCTCATTGACACATTTACCTATGCCCACGAAACTTTGCATGGCACTTCAATAGGCTAGAGACCAAACAAAAATATTTTTTCAGAAAATCTTGACCCAGTAATAAAAAAAAAATTCTCTTTGGGCCCTATATTAAAACAACTCTTTGGATGCGTGCTCAGGATCACGTCTCCACATACTGCAGGTGAGTCACGAAAATTACTCCCTCCGTCTCTTGAATCGTGTTTCTTTGGCGAACATTAAAGAGCGGCAATGAACTTCCGTTGTGCAAGACAGCGACGCAGATTTGTTTCGTTTCTCAGTAGAATAATCACAAAGGCCAAAGAAGGACGGGAACTTTTTGTAAAATATATTTTTCTATTTTCAGGAAATAAAAAATAAAAAATCGGGCTCCGTCATGGGGACTTATCTATCTTTTTGCATGTACTTGCCAACTTGAAACTCTGTAGCTGTCGTAGTTTTATGGGAAAAGTGACACATGTGTTTCCAAGTTGCCAAATTTATAATATAATAGATATTTTGCTAACAACCAAAATCAATTTAAAGAGGTCAAAATGTCAAATCAAGGACGTTATGACATACCTTTCTCTTTATTTAATTTTAAAGTTGAACATTTAGGTTGTGAAAAAAAATAGTGCCCTCGATCTCTCTCTCTCTCTCTCTCTCTCTCTCTCTCTCTTTCTCTCT
>NW_004797693.1:520213-526250 GCF_000002075.1 Aplysia californica
AGAGAGAAAGAGAGAGAGAGAGAGAGAGAGAGAGAGAGAGAGATCGAGGGCACTATTTTTTTTCACAACCTAAATGTTCAACTTTAAAATTAAATAAAGAGAAAGGTATGTCATAACGTCCTTGATTTGACATTTTGACCTCTTTAAATTGATTTTGGTTGTTAGCAAAATATCTATTATATTATAAATTTGGCAACTTGGAAACACATGTGTCACTTTTCCCATAAAACTACGACAGCTACAGAGTTTCAAGTTGGCAAGTACATGCAAAAAGATAGATAAGTCCCCATGACGGAGCCCGATTTTTTATTTTTTATTTCCTGAAAATAGAAAAATATATTGTCTGTCTATCTATCTATGTAACAGAGGCCCGAAAAACCAACAAGCAAAAAAACAAAACATCTAAAAAAAAAAGAAAAAAGTCTACTTCGGTGTTGCAGTTTTTAAAAGAATCATCCCATTGAAACATAAGCTTGTAAAATCAAGTTTTTTAAAGTGGTTTTTTTTAGTTATTAAAGTCATTTACATCTAGTGTCATATTTTATGGGCCATATACATGTACTGTAAGGCAGTATTCCAATTTTTGTCATTGCCGAACGTGTTTCTTATGCATTTGATCTGAGTTTTCCCCAAACACATGTATCATAACATCATAGAACGTCCATTACGGCATAGTTCTGGTTCCCCATTCGGCTCAATTTTCAGACAATTTATAAGGGGTGGGGAGAGAAAGCGGCATCGTGTACTCGACAATATTGAGATCTGTATATTTTTGCCCTTCATTTGCGTGCCCATGTTGAGCACACCTAGTAGTGAAGTTTTGTAAAGAGCAAAGAGCGGCAATGAAGGTTTTTAGTCTGTGATTTGAGTATGATTTCCATGTGGTTAGTAAGCATCTCAGTTTTTCTGCTTATATGCTGTATCCAACTCGGCCCCGAGTCGGCCCTGTCAGACTTGTTTGAAGCCGTCCGCCGCCTTAATTATAAAGTTAATCTGTGTTGACGATGGAAGCGTATTTTTTTCTCAGAAAAACGCAGATCAAACTGAATCTGACACAAAACCTGTTTATACGTGTTCGCTTTCCTGTCAATTCACGTCATACTAGGATACTTTTACTCTCAGACAAAAGCACATACAAACTATGTCTCCTTTCAGGCTACCTCAAAAGCAAATTCTTCGTCGAGCCAAGAACTCCAAATGGACTCTGCAATGTGGTACAAAGTGACAACATCAACGAACAATGGTCCTGAGATCCAAATTGGCAACACGTCCGCGTGCACCCAGATTGACGCTTGTTCTCGGAATGCCACCAACAACTCGTCTTCCGCTGAGAAGGCTCTGTCCATCAGTGTGGGCTACCCAATCCTCATGATGTCGATTGGCGTCCTTGGCAACGTACTGGCCCTGCTTGTCCTGTATTCCTCCAAGAGAGAGGTAAGTGGGATAGCGGCCAGCGCTTTATATGGGGTGGGGGGGGCATGACCGTAGTTGTTGCTGTTTTTATGTTATTTTCGATTTATTGTTGTTGTTGCTGCTGCTGTTGTTGCCATTGTAGAGGCTAAAACAGCACCTAGACATAGATGGCTGGCGTGCTTCTATAAATAAATTTTGATAATGCCACTGTTGTTTTTGCTGTTGCTACTGTTACTGTATTTGCTGTTGGAGTATTTATATTTCTGTCGTTGCTGTTGTTGTTGTTGTTGTTGTTGTTGTTGTTGTTGTTGTTGTTGTTGTTGCTGTTGTTATATTGTTGTTGTTGTTAGTGGTCGTATCATTACTGTTATTGTTTTTTCTGCACTTTTTTTTGTCTTTGGAGGGGAAATAAGCTTTATCTACGTATCTGTCGGTCGATTTAGGTATAGTATATATCTTCCGATCTATCTATCTCAGACGCACGAAAGTCATGGTGAGTTATCTGATACCTAAATTTATACAGTCCTTTTTTTCCTCTCCACAAATTAACGATTTTGTTCTCTGCACGCAGCCTAATTTCTTTTTTTTTCTAGGATGATTACCTTCAAACTTTAGACATTTTTTTAAAAGGGGATTGGGGGGGGGGGGGGTCAAAGCAAATGGTGCAGTATGTTATACGAGGTTTTGAATATCTTTACATATGAAAGAAATATGCCAATGTTGCCAAAATGTTTACCCGTCAAAACATCTATATTAATATTATTTATGACACGCTGTGAACAAATTTGGTTTATACGTTTATTTTAAATTTGCTATGATAGCTTTGATTTGAACATAAAAAATTTGCCCGCAGAGACGTGCATTAATAATTAAATTTAATATTGTGATCTTCGTACGAAATATATCAATTTTAGGTACTTTACGTCCTCCATATTTGTTTATGTTGTTGAAAATTATTTTCTGTTTCAGTAATGTTTCAACTATTTGGTGTTCAATGGGGAATTGCAAAATATTATGATTTTTTTTTTTTAGCGAATGACCAGTTTCTCGGGTGGAACTCCCCCTTAAAGATGCAACGTGTCCTTTTAATAAGCGAAAAGCCCTGTAAATATGCGATCAGTCTTTTCAAGATGAGACGAACGCTATAAAAGTGCGATGAGTCCTTTAATCTTATTCTTGTTTTCTGTTGTTCAGCAGGCTCACGCCAGAAGAACAGTGTTCTTTGTGATGCTGGCTGGCCTGGCGTGGACAGACTTATTGGGCCAACTAGCCACTGGACCTGTCCCTATCGTCATGTACCTGAACAACCTCCAATGGGTGGGCGGAATGCCCTTGTGTATCTATCATGGCTTCATAATGATCTCCATCAGTGTTGTGACTCATCTAATCGTGGGCTGCATGTCCCTGGAGCGTTTCCTCGCCATCCGCTTCTCCTACTACTACGCCAGACGAGTGTCCCGGTTCAAAGCCCAGATGACGTTCCTCATCTGCTGGGTGGTCACCTTACTCTTCGCCAGCCTTCCCTTCCTCAACTTCGGCAGTTACGAGCACCAGTTCCCCGGCAGTTGGTGCTTTCTGAGTTTCCATTCCAACAGCACAACCGACGCCATTTTTGCGGGCTCCTTCAGCATGTTGAACATCATCTCTACTACTGTCATGATCATCTGTAACACTACTGTTGTGATCACTCTTCTGCGCGTGCGTAAACGGAGGAGTCTGGAAGGTTCTCCATCTGCAGGCAGGAAGGTGTCCGTTGGGAGTAATAGTGGCGCCCTCAGCGCACAGGGCAACGTGATCCGGAAAAAGAAGCATTCAGACATGGAAGCACAGATGATTTGGTTCCTGGGTCTCATCACTGTGGCCTTTAGCGTGTGTTGGCTGCCTCTCAGCGTAAGGATTCTTTTTGCCATTTTATGCCATTGTCAAAACGTCTTTCACAACATAACTACCTGTACAGCTCACCCCTTCCCTTCCCTTCCCTGACATCTCTCTCTCTCTCTCTCTCTCTCTCTCTCTCTCTCTCTCTCTCTCTCTCTCTCTCTCTCTCTCTCTCTCCTTCCCACTCTCTCTCCTCCTTTTTATGTTTCTCTCTCACTGCCCGCTCCCTCTTTTTATTCCCTCTACATTCGCTGGTCTTGCTTTCATGTCTACTCATACTTTTATGTAATCTAAAGAAGGCAGGCACAGAACAATGGTATGCGCGGGCATATTTTACTTTTTTTTTCGAAGGTAGGTCAGGAAGAAGGAAAGGAAGAAAAAGAGAGAGAGAGAGCGAGTGAGAAAGAGAGAGAGTGAGAGAGAGAGAGAGAGAGAGAGAGAGAGAGAGAGAGAGAGAGAGAGAGAAGGAAACAGAGAGAGGGGACAGGCAGACAGACAGACAGACAGACAAACAGACGGGGAGCAATGGTATAATATGATTGCTTTATACCTGTCTCGCTTTCCAGCCTTTCTATATATATTTTCGTCCATTTTGCACCATTCACCATTCCCCCACCCCCACCCTTAGTCTCTCTCTCTCTCTCTCTCTCTCTCTCTCTCTCTCTCTCTCTCTCTCTCTCTCTCTCTCTCTCTCTCTCTCTCTCTCTCTCACTCTCTCTCTCTCTCTATCTATCTATCTATCTATCTATCTCTCTTTCTGTCTCTCTCTCCCTCTCCCTCTCCCTCTCTCTCCCCCCCCCCCTCTCTCGCTCTCTCTTTAACACAATCATGATCCTCAAAACATCAACAAACTAATACTTTACTGACTCTTCCCAGACATAATTACCTATGGGTATACGTGCCCCCATGTACACCCCAGTGTCCATTGATTTCTTCTCCATGGCCCCTGCAACAGCAGGCCATTTGTGAAAATGTGCTTAGAATTATTCATTGAGAGGAAGAAGCGGGCCTTAGGTTACCCGAGACTAAATTTCCGGATTATTAACTGCAGGTTGAACTCCATGTTCGTGCAATATTAATCTTAAGAGGGACAATAACCCGTTAATTTGCCCAAGGGATATGCCCCGCATTGTGTAGCAAATTATAAAATGAAAATTCTACCATCCATTTTACATAGTTGGACAAAAAATCTAGTCTTCGACCGTTTATATATATAAAATATAATATAATATAATATAATATAATATAATATAATATAATATAATATAATATAATATAATATGCCAAATCTAGCCTTAGACTTAGATCAAGCTAGAGGGCTTTTCCAAGTTGACCTGGCCAAAAAAATTAAAGCAAAGTATTCCTACCAAATGGCCAATGGTGAGCCAACATTAACTTATACCTGGTTTTAGATATCTAGATTCTCAGTGTCTTGATTTTCTAGCCAAACGAGCAATAAAAGCTACACAATCATGTCCTGGCCTTAACATTGTCCTAACAGACTACAATTGCTCTGTTCTGTCTTAGTTTAGTATGGGGTTTTACGGCGCTCGCAACTGCATAAGGTCATAATTTTTTCTCAACAGCTCATTGCTCGGCCTGACTCTGGTCAATATTACTATTAAAAATTGTAAAACTTTAAAAATCGAGAGTAAATAGATTTTAAATTTTAAACATCTGCTCTGTTTGTGGAACATTTTTTTCAAAAACAAAAGTGGTTGCAGGTCACAAAAGAAGTCATTATAAGGTTACACCAACTATCCATGATAAATTAAATGTTTAGGCAGATAAACACACCGACTTTAGGAAATGGAAAGGTGCTGCTATCTGCAACGAGTTGTGGCATTTGCGATCATTACAAGTTGTTTTGCTTGTTATTTCCTTTGCTTTATTCTCTTTACCAACATCGCAAAAAAAACAACCTTAGATATTTACTTGAGCTCGAGATACAAACAAAAATGTACGGATTACAACACCGATCCAATCATTTATTTTAGTTGCTTGATCCCTCACCATGAGACAGTCAGTCGTCGTGGCCTTTCTTCATGGCTCTTGGTTACGAGGATGAATCTCAGGAAACGATGAGGAAGGTAAACAGAGAAATAAAAAAAGAAATTGAAGAGACAGGAACGGAATATTAGTGGCAAAAACAAAGCGCGCGCGCACGCACGCACGCACACACACACACACACACACACGCGCGCGCGCGCGCGCGCGCGCGCGCGTCAAAAGAAGCCAATTTACTAGTTGGATGACAAGTGTTAGCGGTGCCACAAAAAAATATTATTATAATGAAAATATGGACGGGAAAGTGGTCTTAGAACAAAAAAGGGAGGGGTGCGATGCAGCATAGGGCAAGCGGAGAGGAGGGGGGTAGTGATGATTGGGTGGAAAAAGGAGTAGGAGATTTTAGGAATTAAGAGCGAATGCCCCAGGAGAAGAGAAAGTGGGTGGATTGAGGAAATTGGAGATAAATGAAGAAAGGACTGGTACTGGTCTGTTTGAGGGGTGGGGAAGTGTGAGGGAAGGGGAAGAGTGGAGGTGCTGCGAGCGTGCTGAGAATTAGTAAAATGTGCGGAAGAGCGAACATTGTTCTTTTAAGCTGAAAGAGGCTATGGTCTTTCACAGTTTTATTCTCTCTCTCTCTCTCTCTCTCTCTCTCTCTCTCTCTCTCTCTCTCTCTCTCTCTCTCTCTCTCTCTCTCTCTCTCTCTCTCTCTCTGTGTGTTTCTCTCTGTTTCTCTCTC
>NW_004797693.1:527750-528752 GCF_000002075.1 Aplysia californica
CGGGTCTCTCTCTCTCTCTCTCTCTCTCTCTCTCTCTCTCTCTCTCTCTCTCTCTCTCTCTCTCTCTCTTTCCATATATCTATCTATTCCACCCCTTTCTGCTCAATTCGACCACACTCCTGTGACACAATCCCGAGCAGTGACATCACGTTGTAGGCTCCAGTCAAGGAGCATCAGTGAGACTGAAGGAGGGGGTGCATCGCAGCTTGGCCGAGGTTGGGTGCTCCTTAAGTGCCGTTACGGGAGCAGTCGACCTGGATCATGAATATCCTAAAGGGGGGTGGGGTGGGATGCTACACCGCCAAAGTCCCGATTCGGCTTAAAATTGTGGAATTAGAGTCGCAGGCATGTTTAGCTTCCTCAGCCTCTCCTACAGCTATTTCATCGCATAAGAACCCCCAAAAGCCCTATTTCTTCCCATGCCGGGCATGTTTGATCCCACCATTTCCCCATAAAGTCAATATTTTATTTTTCTTTATCAGCCGTTTCCTCAAGACGCGATTTTTCTTTATACTTTTTTAAAATAACTCCACCATTTTTTATCCAATCTTCATGAAATCTTCTCAGAATGAAGAGGAAATGTAATGCTTAACATTTTCTGTTGAAGTTTTGATATATGGAATAGATTTTTGTTGGCGGTGTTCAGATAGTGGATTTTTACGACGGAATGTTTGCAAACTTGAATACTACCTCACGAAAAAATTCATTAAAAATCTTCTAACTTCTAACTCGTTTAGGAAAAATTCAACAGACATTTTTAGATCTTATGTTTGCTAACGTGCAAGCAAAAAAAAACAACCAATCAATTTCCAAGAAAAATAAGTGCGGTATTCATTACGTAAGACATGTCAACAAAATCCAATATGGCCACCGTATCCGTGGAAACGGAACTTTTTCTCAAATTTGATTGCGGCTTTTAAGACTCCTTACCATGCTTGTTAAATGTTCGACATTTGGTAAAATTTGGTCGGCTAATAGGCGGGATAGGTTTCAGGTGTAGCC
>NW_004797693.1:529605-532105 GCF_000002075.1 Aplysia californica
CCCTTTCAATTGCAACCATTTCGACTTGAATTCAAGACAGATGGCTATTAATTTTTCGCCCGAAAGTAGGACAAATGAACAAGCTTTAAGAAGGTACCAATAACATCATATGCCCTATAATTGTTGACGAGCGTGTGATTCCACCGCACCGAAAAAAAGCATTCCCTCACCAAAGATGCATAGGCAATCATCAATAAGTAGGCCGGTTACTTAACGGCTATGGGAAATGCGCCCATTGTAGTAGATTTTATGAGACAGTTAAAGTCGCCACCGTTTGCTGTGGGAAGCGTTTAATGACCATCTCAGCGAAATCCCATTAGGGCTTGTTCAAGACATACACACGCAGGGAAAGAAAATGAGGCCAGGAATATTGTGTTACTTACTGGGTCTTTTGTAGTGTGAGAAATGTGTCCTTAGCTAGAGGGTCATACTAAATTGCAAGAAATATGTACCAGAATAGAAAGAGAGACAGACAGACAGACATACAGACAGACAGACAGACAGACAGACAGACAGACAGACAGACAGACAGACAGACAGAAAGACAGACAGACAGACAGACAGACAGAAAGACAGACAGAAAGACAGACAGACAGACAGACAGAGACAGAGACAGACACAGATAGAGAAAGAGAGACACAGAGAGAGAAAGAAGGGGGGGATGGATTGACAGTAGAATAAGAAACAAACAGACGGACAGTTATGTAAAGACAAATGTTTTGAAGTAGCGCTAAAATAACGCTGTAATAATCTGGAAATAGAGAGCTGTGCACGGTGTTTCTTTTGTATGTTATTTCGTACACTTTTTTCCCGCGTTTTCCCATTACGTTATTAGCAAACGTTTTATTTTCGCGATCTGAGTCGCCCAGTGTCATGTATGTTTTCTGACTCACTCCTAGAGTATACCAGTATACAGCCATCTCATTTCTAGGTGCAGTTGAACTCCATTATAATCGTTCAGAAAACATGTTAAAAGGAACGGCCATCTGAGTGCTTTATACGCGTGCATCATGCTGTGTAAGTCTTACCAGTGCACGCGTACGTGACATAACGTGCCGGATTCTGTCTGAACTGTTGAGAAAACTGTGAATATACCAAAGACTGCTTTGCCCCATACTGTGTAACATTACCGTCGTCTATGCTGTAGCGGTTACGCTCTTTGCTGGCATACACAGAGACTGGGGCTCGATTCCCGAGTAAAGAGAACGGTTATTGCTAAATTATCGCTACCTCTACAGTGAGGGAGTAAAAAAAACGTACATTAAAATGATGGTGTAAAATTTGGGAGGGAGAGAGAGAGAGAGAGAGATTTATACGGGGGGAAAGTGAGGGGGGGGGGGGGGGGGGGAAAATAGACTGACTGAAGAATAGGAAACAAACAGACGGACAGGTAAAAGCATGTTTTGGAGAAACGCTAGAATAACGCTGCAATGACCTGGAAATAGAGAGTTCAGTGCTTTATGATGCCCCCCCCCCCCAAAATAATAATAATCGACAAGATACTATATCTAGATCTTTTGGAGGCGGGCTGATTGGGTATGCAATATCCCAGCAGGCAGACGCAGATATTCAATTAAAATAACCTGCTCACACAGAAATCAAACTCCCGTCTTCTGTGTGCGACGCCATAGACGCCAACTGCTTTTATGATTTCCAGTGTAAGTTGTATTTTGGAAATAATAAACAATCTGAGTGTATATTTATCTCTTCGTCATTATCATAAATTGCTTTTTCAACCTGGATCAGGATATAGGCCATGACGAAACATGTTCCACTTTTTCCTGCCCAGGCATTATTTCTTAACAGTATTTCATGTCTTCCCTCTTTCGTGTACATGTTCTGTGGCTCTTCTTGGGGTACCACGTGACCATCCTCTTGATCTCTTACCTTAGGGATTCATATTTATCTATTATTTGCTAATAAACAGATTCGAAAAGTCCCTCCTTTTTATTCTCCCTAGGTTCACATCCTCATCACTCAAATCACTGGAGTAGCTGACCAGTCGACGGACCTGATCGTTGTACGGATGGCCGGCTTCAATCAGATTCTTGATCCCTGGCTCTACGTCATCTTCAGGAAGAGCAGCATCACCAGATTCATCCGCAGACTGAAACGATGTTTCTATCCCAAAGTTCTCAACCGTGCCCCGCCCCGCCGCCCCCCGTATCACCATCCTCGTTACGTTGTGTGCCACAGATTCATAACGAGTGACAACCCAATCCTGGCTCGGGCAGCAGTCAACGGATTGGTGGACCGAGCACCACGACACTGGACATCGCCGATGAGAGACTCAGCTGACCAGAGCGGGCCAGCAGATGAGGACCAGAGTGTGCACTACGTCAAAGGAAATTCCCACAAAGAAGGGCCAGAATATTGTCAAGATACACATAGTGACGTGAGTAGTGACAGCTCCTCCAACTTAATCCAGGTGTGCCCGTACTGTAGCTGGGCTACCGACGACGAGAACTTCGAAGCTTTTCACTCTCTCGCCCGGCTCAGT
>NW_004797693.1:537105-543398 GCF_000002075.1 Aplysia californica
ACCAAGACCACAGAAAGCACCAGGGAAGCAATATCCAGTCAATAGAAACACTTGGCAAAATACTAATCAACAGTGAACATCTCAATTCATCCATCTGAAAAACAGGCAAGGCAGTATACAGCCATCTATGCTCAGGATAAAACAAAAGAGTTTGGGGGAAAAAATGAGCAAAAAGAAAGAAATGCCTCATCAGTTCTCCATCTTTTTTCCATACATGTATTAAAGGGATACCCCAAAAAATGGGATCTCCATACCTAAATATCATTTACTACCGCTCATTTTACACATAGACCACTGTATATTATATGGACAAGACTTTAAGCTTGACTGATGATTGTACATATAATATAAAACCTTACGTCAATTTTAGACCATACTCACTATAAAAGATTTAAACCTTCTCATAAACAAACATGACCTGAGAAAAACATACAATGAGCGCACACATCAGGCTCCAAAGTAAACACATTCAACTGTGACTGATGGCTTTTATACCTGTGAATGTAACTGAAGATCACCACTTTAGTATTCTCTTCTTAAGGTACCCATGAGATAAACATACGATGTGATGGCACAATATGAAAGAAATTAAAAATAAACTGTAACAATCTTCAACTCACAAGTTCGCACAAGAGAGAGCCCGAAGGAAAAGAGGGAAGCAACTGTTACAACTTTTTATAGGTACCGAGAAAAAAGATGCTATTCTCTCTATCAAGTATTTTAGTGTGGCTACATCTTTTTCTGTCTTTTTTTTTTATCCTGACTCCCTTTTTGTTTTTTGTTTGTATAATTCCCTTCCGAACAGCGCGGAATCACAATTTTCTAAATAACAGAAATACATCATAACAATGTTTCCACTATTCATTAGGGCAGAGCAAAAGTATTGCATAATACGAAAGGCGCGTAACTCCCCTTTCAATATTGTAAAGTTGTTTAAAAGGCAGGACCTCCCGACTTTAACTCAAACATCCATCATCTCCAATAGGGCTGCGCAAAGCGGAAGAAGAGCCATAAAGACTCACAAAACAATTCAAGCTCAAGAATGCTCTAATCAGGGGTTCAAACCAAGGTCATCCAAACCATAGCCTAGCATAATACCAACAGAAATAAAACTGCAAAGTATTGCTGTGGTGGAGTACACACATTATAAACAAGAAAGAAAGAAAAACAAAAGAAACAAGACAATGCTGACATCCAGCTTTTTTTCTTTTCTAAATAAACATTACAAACCAAAAAGAGTAGTCTTACACCACACCAAACACTGAGGAGACGATAATCATTTCTTTAAGCTCGCAAACACATTGAAAATACTATGACTATCCATACCACACCATACCACGCCAGCCTCCAAAAACGTGATCATCATGAGAAATTACTCAAAAAAGAACAACAGCCGATGAAAATGCGAGAAATGAGAAATAAATTGCTTTGGGTAGAACTAATTGCATGTTGACAAGGCGCAGTCATTTTGTGCTAAGACAAAGACGGATGGACACAGATTGCGGAAATGCAAACTTGTTGGAAAACGAACACTAAGGGACTGTCAGGTTTGAAAACAAATGTCATGCACAGAAAACAAAAGAAAAATGACAAATAAAAGTTCTGTTTTAAATAATCTTTCACCACAGCCAAAGTCTCTCACATGGTTTTTGAAAAGGAGAAAGGGGGAAGGGGGAAGTCCTTTCAATTTATTCCCTCAACAAAAAGATGAATAAATTTAATAAAGATTATGTGACCTCACACAAACAAACGGAACATCCTACTGAAAATGGGTGTAAAAAGTCCTTTTTAAAAAAAAGAATTTATCAATACTTCAGACACTCCTATTTACTCCTTCAACACAGAACAACAAAAAAAGACAACAAAGAATCAAATCAACAAGTCAACCATACTGATATAAAGAGACTAAGGGGGGAAAAAACACACTTAAGCATGTCATTTTCCTTCATCAGGTCCTCTACAGTGTAAATCTGACCACACCAACAAAAGAAATCACACATTCAAAACAATCATCCGTGCTGGTAGCCAGAGATTATATCCAAACAACAAAAGCCCAATGTATTTTATCATAGGAAAATGTCAGCCGTATCAACTTATACTATCAAAATTACAAATTTTCGCTTCTGTAAAAACTCGCTTCCTGGAAACCAGATGCAGAACAGAACGCAATTCAAAATAGACCAATTCTGCAACATTCTGTTCCCAAGAGCAAAGAATTGTAAAAAACACCATGCCTAGTTCACTGTAGGATTTACAACTTCAACCTAAGTCCTACTCCCTCGATTGATCTCCCTCCAATTTATAAATCTTTTCCAACAACACCCCACACTACATTTGTGGCCATTCTCACCACCTATTACGTCACGCCACACGGATCTTGTGTGCAGTCATCAGCACAATGCTATGTATCTGCATGCACGTTGCAAGGTGGCAACGCTGCTCTAAAGTAAATAGTAAGTCCAGACTGAAGAATTCAGTGGACAAACAACAGGTCTTCTTTCTTTATCATTCTTCTGCTTCTCACTCGTCGTAAATGACAAACAGTGCATTAATAGTCTTTTACTGCTTTATATGTTGATAGATTTACCTTTTGGGGTTTTAGACTCATGAGCATGTTTCTTATAAAGCTAACCTTTTTGCAAAGAGTCTACTGTCACAAATAGACATGCTATAATTGACCAAAGTATAAATCAATCTGTCAGCAACTGTTTGATTTTTTTTTTTTTATTAACTTTTCAATTTACCCTAAAATAATATCTTTTCTGGGAAGTTTGAGCACACAGCATTACTTACAGAGGGAGAACCCTTGACAGGTAAGGCGCAATGCAAAAGGGTTACGCTGGACTAAAGTTTAACATTGGAAAAACACTATCAGGGAGCCACTATACTCTTTGATTAAATATTTCCCAATTGGCTTGAAAACAAATTTGCAAAGAAATATTGCTTATATTTTTGTAAACTTAAAAAAAAAACAACCTGGAAAAGGAAACTTTTTGCAAGACTACCTACAGCAGAGAGATCTACCACATAGTGGTTAGTTCCGACTAAACCTCAAAACAAAAACTTCTAAAGTGAAAAAATGGGAAAAGATCAACTGTTGAACGAGCTTGACACCAATTTGGAGCATTCCGTCAACTTGCCGGATTCTGACGTGTTTAGTTTTGCAATCAGCTCAGGCAGGTCGATAGACTGGGCCAGTGCCTTGCAGCCATCATCCTGACCCACCAGGGTTCCAACCCCGACCAGAAGGCGATATACAGCCTCCGGGTCAAAATTGGAGCCTAGCACCTCACCAGCTGCCTGCAAACATTTGGACTTGTTCTCTAGGTCATCTGAAGCTGCCAGTTTGACACAGAAGTTGAGGATTAGAGTGGCCACAGCGATCTGCCCTTTCTTGGTGGTCATGTCCCTTCCGTTGATTGCAACTTGGAGGACCGAGTCGATGCGGCTTATATTGAGCTCGGTACCCTCAGGGTGGCGGAAGAGGTTGGTCAGGGTGCGCAAGGAGAGCATGCGGCAGGCGTTGTTGTTGCCCTGTGAGGCGTGCTGGCACATAAGGTCGATGACACTGGGGCGGCTACAGAAAAGGCGGCAGACCTCGTGCTCCTTAATGGCCATGCGTAGAATGTCCAAGGCGGGGAACACCACTTCTGTAAGAGATAAATAGAAAGGTGGTTCAGAATAATGCTTTGTATAAGGCTTATAAACATATGTAACCCAATGTCTATGTGCCCTGCCCATGAATTTGACATGAAAAAGAAAGTTCTGCATTTTGATGACTGGGTGCAAAATTTAGACAAATGATGAATTGCAGAACGGCCGTTATATGAGTCTTACATCTAGCAACTGATTTGTAAGCAACCTATAAACTGAACAACTATAAATGTTTGACAACAACAATTCAGATCATTTAGGAACTGGGCAGTTTTAACCCTGCCTGTCAGGGTGAACCACAAATGAATGGGATACAATATCCCAGCCAAAAGGTTATGATACTTATTTTAAATGATTTTTCAAAGCGAGAAATAAATTCACATCTCCTGCATGCAAAAAGAAAGAGCCAACCCCATGTCAAAGACATCTGTCAACCCACTGGGGAATGTAGAGGAATGTGCCCCTATGTATACATATAGTATTAAAGTATTATAGTCTACATTTTGTGTCTTCACTCATTCAATAAAGTTTTTAAAACTCGTTACCCAGTTCGAGCTTATCACCATCAAAATGAAACAAAGCATGTCGCACAGTGTGGTGCTCTCACAGGTCAGGGATTGTGCTTTGGGACATAAAAAGACAAGAGCAGGACCAACTCACCATGAGGCCACGTAATGAGCTGGTCTAATGTCTTGATGCTGTCCCCACGCGGATGTCCAGTGAGCAAACTGCCCAGTTCATCCAGAGACTCCTCAGGCACATGCAAGTTGTCATCAACAGACTTGTTGAACTCTTTCAGCTTCCCTGTACAAAGCAAGGACACAATGAAAGAACAAACCAAACATCAACATTATCACAAACTTAAGTCTTTCTCTTCTATAATGTAAAGGCATTAACAATAAACTGATTCAAGGAACAGAAAGACTTAACATAGACCATGTATAGACCATGCTAGCTTCAGTAGGCAGGTAAAGAGATTTAAGAGAAATAAAAAACAGCAAACAACTACTATTCTGTCCTTAACTAACAGGGGCAAACAAAAATAAGAAAAAGGACTGGAATAGCTAAAGGGCCAAGCACATATGTGAAAGGGAAAAACACAACACAAAGAAACAAAAACCCACCTAAGATTTGTTCAATGGGACTGGCAGTGTCAAAGAACAGGCAAGTCTTGATGGGGAAGTGAGTGTTACCAGATCCAGTGCTCTCTTCACCTGCACAGAGAAGAGAAAGGTTCATCAAAACCACAGATGACACAACTTCAGTTTGCAAAGTAAAGGAGGAGGAGGAGGAGGAGGAAGAAGAAGAAGAGAAAGGAAGAAAAAGGAGGAGGAGGAGGAGGAGGAGGAGGAGGAGGAGGAGGAGGAGGAGGAGGAGGAGGAGGAGGAGGAGGAGGAGGAGGAGGAGGAGAAGGAGGAGGAGGAGAAGAAGAAGAAGAAGAAGAAGAAGAAGAAGAAAAAGAAGAACAAGAACAAGAACAAGAACAAGAAGAACAAGAACAAGAAGAAAAAAAATAGGAGGAGGAGGAGAAAAAGAAGAAAGAGAGAAAGAATAGTGCCACAGATGCAAAGAATGTGTACACATGGTACGGTACAGTCGAACCTGCTCTAAAGATCAGCCAACTATCTTAGACAACCACCTGTGCAAATGACCACGTCCCTCTTTGCCTCTAGAATTTTTTTTTCTAAATGGGACTGTCCAACTGCTATCAAATGGTTTTCAGATCTTTTCTAAGATTGCGTAATTATGTATGTTTACCATTCGTCTTCATTTCCCCCACCTATAATCTTCAAAGCCCCCTAACCATAGTCATGTCAGAGGTCACACCCTACTGAAAATAACTCTTAGTTGTAGACCATGTCACAGGCAAATATGTGTTGCAGGGTGGTGAAATCAGGCGCTTGTCAAAATCAATAAAAAGAAAAAATATCAGCCTTTTTTCCACCTCTTCTACAATTTTTAGCTAACTTTAGTTTTTCAGCTCAACACCTTTGATGTCCATTTAATAACACATTTCTGTGTGGATTTTACCCCGAAAAAATGTTGCTTGAAGACCAAGACAAAACTTTGTGGGCCATTTTCTCACCAATTTTTTTCTCTGAAACCAGATGACCCCCACCTCCTTCAATCACAAGTATCTCGACTTCTCTTCACCTTAAAACTATTTTGTTCAAAGCGCAGTTTACAGTTAAGTGCTGTTTGGACAAAATAGTTCTGAGGCGATGTTCTATTCAAGATAGACCAGCATTTTTTCATTGACAGACAGACAGATGAAAAAGCTTTAAAATGATACCTATAACCACATGCCCAAAAATTGATGAGCCCCTGATTCCATGAGAGTATGACACATAAATAAACAATGTAAAGTTTGCATTAGTTGTTCCATATAACCTTAATATACCTGGTACATATCTACCACCACCAGTGAAAGGATCAGACCCGGCTGGTGTGGCTCCGGATGTGTCCATGTCGTCTCTGCCCGGCACATACCGATCTCCTCCTGGCAAAAACAAAATAGAAGACATGAGTGACTTTTTCCGACGGAACCTTACATTCAAGCTGAAAAAAGTTAATGTGGTCCAAGTAAAGGACACACAAGAGGGAGGAAGAGGTGGAAGAATAATAAGAGGATGGGGGGG
>NW_004797693.1:543498-544775 GCF_000002075.1 Aplysia californica
GGGGGGGGAGGAGAAAAGGAAGAAATTGAAAGAGGTGTTAAGGCCTTAGAGAGAAATTCACTAGCTTTGTCGATTGTATGGTATCCCCCCCACACATACACACACACATTGAGTCATATTTCAGCTGATTATATTTGTTGTTCAGAAACATGAACTTCATTTCAAGCCCAGATAGCTTTAGAAGTTACTATGCTATGTTGCACCACCACAACCCTGCCTCAGACGACCTGTGGCACGCTAGGTCTTTTTAAACTTTCATTTCAAACAGGAATATGGCAGGAAAATTAAGGAAGTAATGACCCCCCATATTAACTGTTTACTAATAGTATAGATGCACAAACATGGTTTTGGAGGGGACGGCGGTGGGGTGGGGGAACCAGAGAAGGAAAAGGGGGGAACAGTGTGGTAAAGTACACTTACATTATTTAAAGGGAGGGAGTTTCATACTTAAGCTCAAGGTCTAGTATAGTATAGTATAAGGTTTTACGGCGCTCGCAACTGCTAAGGTCATATGAGCGCCTCAAGGTCTAATGGAGACCCTTAAAAACTTCTGAAACATTCAAAATTCTGTCATGGAAGACTCAAAACAGGTTCACCTGCATCACAGTCTACTATGACACCAATTGAACTAAGGTCACACCAACAGGAAGAGTAGGAGGAGGAAGAAGAAGAGGAGAAGCAGGAGGAGGAAACGGAGGAGGAGGAGGAGGAGGAGCATACAGATGAGGATAAGACATCGACTGAGGGTGAGTGAAATTTCTTTTCTTTCTATAATTTTGTTGTCTGTCATGGAAGACTCAAAACAGGTTCACCTGCATCACAGTCCACTATGACACCAATTGAACTAAGGTCACAGTAAACAGGAGGAGGAGGAGGAGGAGGAGGAGGAGGAAGAGGAGGAGGAGGAGGAGAAGGAGGAGGGAAAGAATTAGCGAGAAATTGGCCGCCAAAGTTCTGTTACTTCCAAAGCTTGAGAGCCCCAGCAAACTACAAATTTACAATGTTGTGTGCCTTTAATCAACGTTTTTCAATAAAAATCCACACTTGTTTTTAAATGGACGTAAAAACTGTTGAGCAAAACGAAAGAACCATTTTGAAAGAAAGAAAAAAAAGAAAGGGAAATTGATGTTTTTTAATTGCCCAACTGGTGAACAACATGATTTTTTGGTTGTTTGTTATTTTGTTATTGCAGTATTTTGACGAGCGCCTGATTTCCCCACGATGCCACACATACAGATCATAGCTTCCTCCTGGCTTCTGATAATGGACGATGGGTG
>NW_004797693.1:544875-549852 GCF_000002075.1 Aplysia californica
GAGGAGAAGGAGGAGGAGGAGGAGGAGAAGGAGGAGGAGGAGGAAAGGAGGAGGAGGAAAGGAGGAGGAAAGGAGGAGGAAAGGAGGAGGAAAGGAGGAGGGGGAGGAGGAAGAGGAAGACGCAGAGTAGGAGGAGGAAGGAGAGGAGGAAAAAGAGGATGAGGAAGAGGAGGAAGTGAAAGAGGAGGAGCAAGAGAAAGTGGAGGAGGAAGAAGAAGAGAAAAAAGAAGAAGTAGGAGGAGGAGGAGTATACACACAGCTTTGGACCAACCTGTGAAAGGATCAGAGTAGCCAGAGGCTGAGCCCGTGCCCAGAGTAACGCCCTTTGTGTTCTCCAGGATGAAGTTGGCCACTTGGTCCAGGAAGAGCTGGGAGAGCTCGTGCTTATGCAGGAACTTCTGCGCTGCCATCCAGGGGTCCTCAGCAATGTTGTACGGCAGCTTGAGGGGCGGAGCGCCCTCCTTGATGTCCACCGAGAAGACATAGTCGTACTCCTGCCGAGAGAAGTTCGAGCCCGTGTCAGAGAGAGAGAACAGAAAAGAAGAACATGCACACGTTTACTCATTTCAAGAAACCAGTAAGCCACACTAACATTCTTTTTCAGGAGAAAGAAAAACCTGAACATCATCATTATTCAGAAGGAAAGCAGTAAACATTGTATGCTATCTCTGTAAGTAACAACTACATTTTAACAAATTAGGGGCATGAATGGGTCAGAGAGGAGATGTATTAAGTATTTAGAAATTTAGTTTCAGTAAGTGTTTTACGGCACGTGCAACAAAATAAGGTCATATTGAGTAATTGAAAAGATTTCCTTTCTCCAAACGTGAAATGCAAGTTTCATGACCTGAACCATTCATGACATTACTGGTAAAAGAAAGAAAGACAAAGATCAGAGGGATAATACAGAAGTTACAGAAGTAGTATCTATTTGTAGAATTGCCCAAAACCTGAGTTAAATGAATACTTTGAAATTGAATTAACAGTCACACGTCTAATTGTGACTAATACAAATCTACAGAACTGTTTGAGATAAGTTTTGTGATTTTAAAAAACATTAAAGACAGTGCTCATAAAAGAAAGATAAGATAACTGACGGCAGAGGGATTATACAGAAGTGAGATCTACTCATGGAATCCCCCAAAAGCAAGCCTGAGCTGTATGAAGACTAATATTATTGCGCTTAACAGCCACACAACTAATCTATTCTGACTAATTAAGTCTACAGAATAATTTAAGTAATAGTTTGAGAAAAGAGAATCACATTGACACACAATAACAATTATTACGCTCAGGAAAAAAGTAAGACAAACAGACAGAAACAAAAGAGGGAAAGAAAAGAAGTAGGAGGACCAACCAAAGGCGTCCTCCAACCACCTACAAACTGAATAAGAGCAAATGAGAGAAAAGCAAGGGACAACAACAACGAAAATACACAGAGACAATCAAGAGGCAAGCAGACCTTTCCCTCGTAGAGAGTCTTCCCTGAGGTGCTCTGCGTGCTGCCACTTGAGCCCACCACGTTGCCAATCTTGACCCATTTTGTCTGGGACGCATCCCACTGGTAGACGTCCACTGTCCCACCTGTGTTGATCATCGTTGTCTGGCCGTCTTTCTTGCCTGGCAGGTGTAAAGGATTGAAAAGATGACAAAAATAAGAGCAGATAATTCATAAACTTTGACCATATCAGAAAACAAGGTAGGTCAAAATGGGTAAAAAGCAGGAAACCCCAGTTCAATTCCCCAGCGAGGAAGACATTTTTATCAAGTCTTTCTGCTGAGATATTGTATCCTTTTCAGCCCAAGTTGGCCCTGAAAGGCAGGGTAGGAAGCCCGCCTCTTAATGATCTAAATTATATTGATTGAGGCATAATAACACAAACATTAAATTTTTTTTTTTTAATTTTAGACACTATGTAGATCATTTCAGAGACAGAGCACTTCATCCCCTCTCAGGACACCAGGCTGAGAATTCTCCAAAATTTATGTCCAGTTCAGATTCCAACCTCCAACTTCCACAAAGGAGATCCAGACCATAATTTACCGCCTTTCTGTCTTCTCTGTACAACAAATATCATAACGTCAGACAGCTGTTAAATTTACTAAATCCCCCAATTCTTTTTTTCATTGCAGTTTTTTAATACGTAATACCGGTTGCATGTGCTCAAGAAATATTTTATCCAAATTTAAATTCTAGACACTGTAAAAAGGCAAAACAAAAGACATAATGCAGGTACAAATGTTAAAAGAATTAAACAAGTTTTTCTCTCTCTCCAGTTGTTATCGATCCAGTGTTGTTGTTGTTGTTATCGATCCAGATCTCTCTCTCTCTCTCTCCTGTAAATTATTGCTTTCTGGGCTCAATACAGTTTAACAACTTGCTGATGATAAGGTACCTAACTTTACCTCTCCCTTCACTCAACCCCTTCCTCACCTGGCTGGTCCAAACTCTCTGGCCCTGGCAAGTCCTCCACCTTGATGTCCCCTAGAGGCTGGGAGGCCACAGGCGCCGAAGCAAGAGAAGCCTCATGAGCAGCTATGACTTCATCACTTGCATATTTCTTAGGATCCTGAGTGAAGACTCGAATGATTCCATCACTGGAAGGGGGGAGCAACAAAAACATTCATATTTTAAATTGTTTCATGAGATGCTTGAACTGCCTAGTATACATATATTCATTAAAAAGCCAAGTGAAGACTGGCATAGTCCCATGAGTAAAAACAAAAAAAATAGATATTAAAAAAAACCAAAACAAGGATGTCTATTTCATTTCATAAACTGGCAACACTCCATTTGCAAACGTCTTATGATCTACAGTTAAAAAGTTTTGAAAGACCTCAAGACATGGGAAAAACAAAGATGTTCTGTTTAGTAAATGGATAACTTAAAAAAAACCCAACCCATCTTCATTTTACAGACATGAGAAAACTAATTTGACTCATTTCTCTTATTATTTAGGGGTATCAGACAGGTTGTTTTTTTTTCAAGTTTCTTTTGCCCCAATGGTAAAAAATATGTTTACACACAAAGTAAAGATTCTTCTTAAATCTCCAACTTGTCCCCTTACTCTGATTTCAGAACTCTCTTCTTAAGGTATCACTTAACTCTTTCAAAGTATCTATGGCTCCAAAGGCAAAAAGTAAGCAAAGACACTAAATAAAACTTTGTGCTCCAAACTTTAGACAATAGAAGATTGTTCTTAAATCTCCAAGTTGTCCCTTTTCTCTGACATCAGTTATCTGTTCACACGAGAAACAAACTCACCTAGCCCCAGAGGCAATGTCTCCATTGGGCAAGGCACACACAGCCCAGACTGACTCTGAAGGGTGATAGATAGTCTGTGACAGCTTCCCATCCTTCCACACTCGCAGTGTTCGGTCTTCAGCTCCCGTGACAAAATCTTGACCATTTGGCAGGATAGATAGACTGAAATGGCCACAGAAGAACAATTTTTTGGCTTTTGGTTTTTGGGGGTTTTTTCAAGAAAATTATTTCACTACTTTTTAAACAGTATAATAAGCATTCAATCACACATGATTACAGTCATTTTAAAGTCAGAACCACATGGAACCTCTTTAGGACTATGGGTTAAAAGTAAAAACAATCCAGGTTGGATTTGTTGAACCTTGAGTTGGTTTGATGGAAAAGTTTATAAATTAAGTGGACAATGGTTGCTACCCAAATTTATGTTCTAACTTTAAAAGACAACATCATGCATGTTTAGCAACACATCAACCGGGTCAAAACTCAAACAAAGAATTGTCTTCAAACCTTCGCCCATCCATTAACATACTTTCTATGATATATTTACTTAAATCTTCAAATAAAATGCAAAGTTATAGGACGTTTGACGGTATGTGTGCCTTTTTCCTAAAATAGCAGGCACCTAACCATTGGCTGAATAAAGACAACAACTCACCTATATACATAGTTAGTATGGCCGTAATATACAGCTAAGCAGTCTCCTGAAGTGACAGCCCATCTCCTTATGGTAGCATCGTTGGAGCAGGAGAGAAACTCGGCCTCACTGACTACCCCAAGACCCCTGACACAGTCCTCATGCCCTATAAGAACACAAAATGAAAGTCTTCTGGTTGTACTTTTAGGAAAAAAACAACAACACAGTAGTATGAATTTTATATAATATTATCAATATAATAGGACACTACCATCCAGTGCACCTTGCATACACTAAGACAACAGACACAAACAAAGCGTGATATCACTTGAATATATGCCTCCATTTCAATCTGACTGACCTAACCTTTCAAAAAGATTTTGTTTTGGGGGTTTTTCAGAGAAATAATAAGAACAAGTAATTTTGAAATGCATTTAAATTCTTTATGCTCACTTTCTGAAAAAAGCAAAAAAGGCAAATGACAGATCACATTATATGAAACTTCACGTTGAATCAAGACACTAGAATGAGTTTTAGAGCAATACTACAAATATAATAGCACACTGACATTGGAGGGTCTATACTATACCTTTGTAAGTCTGTATGCACTTTCCAGCCTTCCACGCCTTGATCGACTTGTCTGCAGAGCCAGTGAGCATTACACCCTGACCTGATATGATGCCAACAGCCCATACTGCCATCTGGTGTCCTGGAGTGTAACCAAGATACTTCCTTAATGAAGAAATAAGAGCTTACCATTTCATCCTACAATACCTTGAGGTGTGTATTCAGTGCAGAGAATGGTAAGGTTAATTACATTCATGTGTGCATGAGTCCATCAGGTGAAAGGACAAAATGTGAAGGTTTAGGACACTACTTCAAGATTCAAAAACAATAATAATAATAACTGCATTTATATAGCGCACATACAAGCTCTACAGCATGCTTTATGCGCTTTATAACCCCCTCTGAGAACACTCAGAAACATTCTCTGCTTCCTGGTAAACATACAGTGCAAGCTGCGGATTACACATGTTCAAATACTAACAAACTGACAAGATCATCAAGACAATCAACT
>NW_004797693.1:550178-551654 GCF_000002075.1 Aplysia californica
CCATGTGATTTTTTTTTCCCAACATTATACTAACAGTGTCTGAGATGTCCAAATGTCGAAGACAACCCCATTTCTCCTCAGCAACGGGTGGCCATCTTGGACAATTTTAACTGTATTCTGTATGCTTTTCATCCTCTTTGAGAAGTACAGCATGGTATGGGTTCAAAAGCTCTTTCAATATAGTAATCTATTTAAGAGGAAGCATATATGTATTTCAGATAGTAAGTACTAATAAATGGGACAGAAAGCCATGAAAACTCCCAAAACAACAAACGTTCATAAACAACTAGTTGGGAATCTAAAGCATGACCACCCTGCACCCTGGTCCTGTACAATATGATACAAACTGTACTAACAGCACCCTACACCTCTTTGCAAAACTAAACCAACAATACTGTCACTATATAACTAGTTACAATCAACGAGCACAGGGCATAATGGAACACCAAAGGGATAAATGTAAATCACTCGACAGCCCACTCACCTTCAAGGACCATGACACACTTCTGGTTGAGCCACACTCTGGCTGTCATGTCCCAGGAGCCACTGAGCAAGAAGCCAAACTTGCCGGAGGCTAAAGCACACACTGTGAGCATTCAAAATGACGAAAATTATAAGACAAGCCAAAAAAAATTTTCAAATGGAAGAGAACAGAATTAGACGAAAGAAATAAGCTTAGGTAAGACAGGCTGTGAACACGAAACAGGAAAATGATAGTTATTACATAACACTGTAACACTATAAATTATATTTTAAGCATTTACTAGGGGTTACACTTTCCAATTAATTTTTCAAGTTAAGAAAAAAAAATGTGTAGATTATGGTTTTAAACTTTGGCAGAACAATCTGGTTTATGTAAGTGTTTTGTTTTCATAAATAAACCTTGAAGGCAGTCCTTAAAATAGTAAAGTATCAAAAGTGAGTGTCAAAGATATTGAATATAATATGTACAAAAGAACGAGAATCTCTCATCTGATGACATGCCATCAAAATTAACATTTAATCAGGTCAAAATATTCACAGCATTTTCATTTTATTTCCGCCCTTTACAATTTCACAAAAGAGACAATTTATTATAAATTATTAAGACTGACGAGGAAAACAAATGTCATTTCTAGACTCCAATGCCAATCGAAGTCAAACATCAAATTACCATTCCCCGTATGGCCAGTCAACTTGAACACAGGTTCTGGAACCCCAGGACTGTATGCCAAAATGGTCTTATCATTGCTGCCAGTGATGATGAGCCCCTGGGGATATGAATCATCTGGAGGCATCACGCACAAGCTGGACACAAAATTAGAGTGGCCACGCATCGTCAGCTCCTTGACAAAGCTGTTGCTACCCCTGGAGGGAGAAACATATGAAAATTATGTTTTACATTTTTAATGCTATAACTTTTTGGAGTAATAGTATGTTATAATGAAGTAAACAATTTTATTTAAACTTTACAACTGAAATCAGTTGATTCCCCCT
>NW_004797693.1:552946-554163 GCF_000002075.1 Aplysia californica
CCCACCACGTCCTTCCACACACAGCCCCAACCCTCCCCCCAAAATCGTGAATTGTGATTGCCATGACAATGTGCCTTTGATGTTTGCAAGTGTGCTAAGAAAAGACTATCTCCATTCACCCTTGAGGATTTGGGGTGTGACGTGATGACTGTGACATCTTGACTACACCAGTGTGACGAAATGACCATGTGACTAAATGCTGGTATTCGGGACAAAGAAGGTGAGGGGTGGGGGCAGAAAGTGGAGACAAAAGGGGACGACAGATCATAGCTAGAGAGCAGGAAAGGGGGTGAAAGGAGACAATTTTAGCAGGGCTGAGAATGGCACATACCACAAAAAAGGCTGAAAACTTGCAACCCCCCGAAAATTTGGAAAAAAAGAGGCATAAAATAGCTAAATCTTGTTACTTTGGAAGGGTTCGAGGTCTTATTTGTTACCCTAATTTTAGAGAAAAATAATAACACTTTTATCGCACCATTCCCAACGTCACAGGTAACTGGCATCACCATCATCAAACTTATCTCCTTTCGAAAGAATATCAACAGTGCGCTTCGCCACGATGAAGAACAAGCAGACAAGACCCCCAAAAAAAGGCTAGAGGGTTGTGATATACATGGGCCAAAGTCATCACAGTTCTCCACGTAACTACCGGTTCTCGATAATCACAACTGATTGCGATTCTACCAATAATGAAGAAGAATAAAAAGTACTCGATTGAATGGTATTGGCCGAGACACGGATGTGCACACACCTCGGTTTCGTCCAGCGAGCAGTTAAAAAACTTCAAAAAAAACTATTATCGTCTTTCATTCAATTCGTTTGTTTATGCTTACTACAATATTATTATAATACAAAACCCTGAAAAAAGGCGGAAGAGGCGTTCGGGTGAGTGGACGGCGGCATTGCAATGAGCGGAACTCCGCCTTTAGGCGGACAATTCTCAGCCCGCATGTTTAGAGAAGAAAATTTTTCCGTTGCAACCCGGATTCGAACCCTGGACCTTTGAATGAGAAGCAAACACCTTTACCTCTAGACTCTAGGCCACGAGAGCCTCCTCAGTTTTTGAGTTCGTTTAACAACACGAGATCTAAATCACAAAAAAAGACGACAATACAGTTTAGTAAGCAATCGAAAAAGGCCACCGCTATTCTCACCCAATAGCGCAGGTGAACCTTTTGACTATTCTCACCCAGTGTGCCTTTACCGTGATAGGCCAA
>NW_004797693.1:554336-559544 GCF_000002075.1 Aplysia californica
GGTAAGGGGGGGGGGGGACTTACAATATTTGAATCCAACTGTCTTGAACAAGAATGATACCACCACTAACTCAACTGATGCTGATTCGGTTGTCTTGGATGTATCTTGTTTGAATGTTAGTGTTATCTCTCCTCTTCCTACGTTTCAGCTTATGGGAGAAAGAGAGAGAGAGAGAGAGAGAGAGAGAGAGAGAGAGAGAGAGAGAGGGGGGGGGGGGGGGGGAGAGGAGTAGCGCGAGAACTTCCGGACAAAACAAAATGGCGACCCGCATAGTTCAGCTCGATTCGGAAAGTTAAATAGCTGCAGCATCTTTGTAGACGACCAAATTAATTTACTTTTGTGTTTTAACATCATTTTTTATCTTTGTTTTTGCAATTTGATTTTGTCCACACCGATAGACAGTATTCAGAAAGAGACAGAGAGAGAGAGAGAGAGAGAGAGAGAGAGAGAGAGAGAGAGAGAGAGAGAAGGAGTAGATCTTGCGAGAACTTTCGGACAAAACAAAATGGCGACATGCATAGTTCGGCTTGATTCTAAAAGTGAAAGAGCCATAGCACCTTTGTAGACGACCAAATTAGCTTACTTTTGTGGTTATAACGTCATTTTTTTCTTTGTTTTTGTCAATTTAACCATCCACATCGATAGACAGTATTCCGAAATTAGGAAAAACAGGTCTTGTTTCACACCGGGTGAGAATAGCCAACACTGGCAGGTCTCACCTGGAGTGAGAGGTCGATCGTATTTTTATTCTCACCCTGGGTGAGGATAGCCACTTTTCCTCTACCTAAAACTAATTAGATCTAGACAAGCAGATCAAGAAATCTAGATCTTTAGATCTAGGGCACTCCTCACGGCGCACCGGCAGTGGAATTTTAGTTGCTGCGGGGGATTCCCCGCCGGGCGTCTTATTACGTCGGGGTCACGGGGGTCAGCTCCCTGTCGCCGCTCTGTCTGGGCCGACTTAATTTTTGGGTTTTTTCAAAGTACAATTTTAGGTGTATCCTTGTATTTATTGTAATTCTCATTTAGTGCACTCAAAGCATGCATTTCTGCTCTTGAGACTCAAAAAAGAACAGACTTTGTAACTTGTCTGGTTATTTTGTTAGACGCGCTGAAGAAAAAAAAATATTTTAAAAAGGCCTTAATAAAATCTCTCGAACTTTTGGAACATGAATGACATAGCATTTGTACAGATACTCAGAAAAGATGGTATCTGCGCAATAGAAAGCTGTAATTTTGCAACTTTATCCATCGGGCACACAATTTTCTGTGAAGTAATTCCTCCAAATACAACTTTATGTGTCTAATATAATCGTGAATATTGGCATATTTTCTCGAAAGTTTAAAAAAGTTACCTTGAAGTTTCTCTATGAAAAGTACAAATCGATTTTAGAGCCAGAATACATCTTCAATGTAATACACGAACAGTATCTGTTACACTCCAGAAATTTCTTACTTTTCTTGAAACGCTAAGTCAAGGTTTTGTAAGTTGACTGAATAATAGGGATGACTTCTCGTAATTGGGTTATAAGAATAATTTCTAGCTTTCTAGGGACACTGAATCAACAACAGACGTTTCCAGCTTTATTTTTCATTTCTATGACAATTTGCAATAAGTGACAATGTGACTGATTTCTTTAATTCATAATTGTGTCTGGGAATATTTCTGACACAAAAACTAAGAATGAATGTGTTAGCTGTCATTATTTTTATTCCGCACAAGAAGTTTATCTCTACCCATGTATTTACATGATTTTGTGGGGGGGGTTTTCATCGCTCATATTATATCTTTTTTAGTTGTATGCATGCTGCCACAGACACAGCATGATTCATGAACAACCACAGATTAACTTTCTCTTGTTTAATAGTAAAATAAGAGCTTTATCTAAATCTGATTGTCTTTAGTAAAAAAAATGCAGAGATGTGCATCTTTCTTCTCTTATAACTTGACTATTACTACTCGCACAGATTTACGATTTCACGTGGTAAAAGACATGATATTCGTAGTCAGTTTAACACAGAGTTTAGAGAGATCTATCGAGCCTTTTTTAAATTAACAATCATTTATTTATAAGTTTGTAACTAAAATAGGACAAATTGGGTACTCTACAAACACTTGTCTAGTACAAAAACTAAGGCACAGAAATTAACCATTCTAACACAGAATAAATCTCAAGACATTGAGCTTTTAGTACATCCCCGTAATGGTTTGCTTTGTCAGATGGGGAAAAAGAATATTGTTTTAAATATAGTCAAAAATGCGAACTTCCTAATCGACACCGGCAAAGTCGCTTCAGGGCTCATTAACCCCGTGACCCCGAGCCGGGGAGCTCCGGCAGGCTGCTGAGTCACGCTAACTAAAGGTAACAGAATCGGGCGAAAAGTGACGCCGTGTCCAGTACAGTATAACAATTGCAGTCCCGTTAGAATTAGCACTAGATCTAAATCACCAAAGACTACTGGACATCGATACTGATTTAAATATTCGGTATAGAGGTTTTATCAGTAGATCTAAATTTAGCCTACAAAATGAGCAATAAAATTACAAATTCAAGGCAAGGGAGGTTTCAGGGTGGGACCACCTAAACAAAAACACAGGGGTTTCAGGGGGGCATGCCCCCCTGAACTTGACCATAATTTGATGTTTTGCAGTTAGGTTTGATTGGCTATCTCTCCATAAGAGTCCATAGGCTATAGATCTAGATCTAGACCTAGGCCTATAGATCGGCACACGCATCAAAAATTAATCGGGGGGCTCTCATGGCCCAAAGGTTTTAGGAGTTGGCCTCTCATTCAAAGGTCCCGGGTTCGAATCCGGGTAGCGACCGAAAAATTTTCTTCTCTAAAATTGTCTCCTTTCACCTCCTTTCCTGCTCTCTAGCAATGTTCTGTTTTCTGCTTTCTGCCCCCAACCCCTGACCTCCTTTATCCCCTCCTCAGGGGTCCTGACTCTTTCTGCAGCCTTTCTTATCTACTGCTACTCCTTGGCTCCTCCTAACTGCTGTCTTTCTGCCACACCCCTGATCTGGTAAGAAAGATCTACACCTAGCCTTCTCGGACAAGGGCAAAAAATCTCGGAGGGCCTGTGTGCAAGTTGCGCACGTTAAAGATCCCTTGGTGGTCTAAAAACGATAAGAGTAGGCTTCGGCCGCCACCCGGTAGGTCTGGATCCTGCCCGCCAAATTTGAGAGTGGCGATTCGCGATTCAGTCAGCTTCAAAGAACCGCCGGAACACTGACTGAAACGGAACAGTGTCATGTCAACGCCACTAGGCGAGTGCGAGTCCCACTCTTGTTGTCCCCGCCACCCTTTTGTTGCGCTGCTCTATCTACTGACCTCAATTAGTGACCCCCATAAATTCACCTTCTCCCGCAATCATATGATTCGCTAAAACAATGGCTCCATAAAATTTCTTCTGTCTATTGGTTGGACCCCGTTCATTTTGTTTTAATAGGGGGGTCGGACTATACCATCTTGTGTAAAATAAGGGGAGCCATACTAAACTAAGTGTTCCGTTCTGTTCTTGCGCTCGCGACTTGACTCAGCAGTAGGTTAAACAAGCCACAAGGTGGTGACAGCGACAGGGGAGTGAATCGGGAATCGTTTGGCGATACTGTTCCGCGTTCCGCTGAAGTGAATCGTGAATCGCGTTCCGCAGCAAGAGTAGCGATTCAGTTCCGTTCTCGACCCAGCCCTACCACCCGGGCAAAATTCAAAATTTCCTACCAACTCAAAATATTAGGTGTGTCCCACGCGCTCACATGACCTTATGCAGTTGCGAGCGCCGTAAAAACACTAACCAAAACAAACAAACAACAAAAGTAATCGTCTACAACCAGAAGTAGCCTAGATCTAATAGATCTAGATCTAGTTGGTAAGTTGGTGAGGTCAAAGTCAAAACGATACATCCCTATTGACCCTATATACTCAGGACTGCAATAGTCTGAGGAGTGCCAGATCTAGATCTAGATCTTACTACTAGATCTAGATCTCTAGATCTAGTACCAGATATATATTATGCAGATCTATACAAGAATAGATATAGCCATAGCTATTATTAGCCTATTATAAAAGTATAAAGAAAGTCCCGTGCCGTTGTTGTTAATTTAGAGGTAAATCTCAATCTACATTCTACATCATCTAGATCTAGATCTAGATCTAGACTCTAGCTCAAAATAAGGCAATGTACGTACTCATTTTCAGCCCAGATACAACTGGTGTTGTCTCTCGAACCAGAAATCAAGCCATGTTCAGGAAACAAGGAAGAAACAAGAGCCCTAACATCTTTTTCATGACCGGTTAGATTACACCGCAGTTTATACGGCGTCGCCATGATGAAAAATTCAACGGAAGTAAAAGATGTAAACATAACGTTGTCGGTGTATCTCAAATGATTCGTTTTTAAAAAAATGAATATAATAATATAATTGTAACGGCAGTGATAAATTATATTACCTGTATTTGTTGCGTCTTGGGCAAATTTAGTTCTATTGTCAGATATATTTCAGGGTGATACCTAAGTAAAATGTATCAGACTCCCAAAGTATAAAAAGGCTTCCCACAAGGGCAGGAATAACGTATATTGTAGATTTGCTTTTTTCTTTCTTTTTTTTAAGTTTAGACAAGTCCTGAGCCTTCTTATTCTTGTGACTTAATTAAAGCTTTTGGTAGGCCTACGTAGCGTTAACTGTGGTGTTACTGACATGAAGCGATCGACTGCTTCAATGTTTAATGGACGTAAGATGTATAAGAGCTAGTTTTGTAGTCATAATGTGGTACCCATCTGCAGAGATGGTCAGGCGACCCCCAACCCCTTTGTCGTCCCCATCCCTTTTCTAGTATATAATAATAAAGTCTTCTGGTGTACGGTGGGGCAAAATCCTAATTGTGTCTGTAACATTTTTATGCATGTAGGACAGGTAGGACGAGGTATTTAAGGGGCGAGGGGGGTGGGTGTGGGGGGAGGCTATCACAACAAAAACTGGCAAAACTATCAGTGGTAGAATAATATCTAAGTAAGGGAACAGCCCAAATGTATGACACTTTCAGTGTAGGCTTCCACATGAGCTCATAATGTGTGTTTCAAATGCTCACTTCTAGGGATCGAGGACAAAAAATCAGAATCATACCCTTGAGGAGCATAAAAATAAAAAGAAATGAAGCAAACTCGTAACAGCAGGTAACTTAAACATAACTTATTTGCCCCCC
>NW_004797693.1:561472-563653 GCF_000002075.1 Aplysia californica
GGAGGGGCTCAAGCCCGTGAGTCCTTTACCACCCTCCGCCACTGATCACCTCGAAGAGCTTTCTTCACATTGTGTTGAAGGGTAGTGCGAGAATGCCGTAAAGGCATATGACTTTCCTCAAAGGCACTCCATTTCTGATAGCCACCATAGCAACTTTCATTGTAACAGGTAATGCTGTGCCTACGCCGGTCTTCAACCTAGTCTTCTGGATGGTCCGATTTCCCTAGAAGCCTGTAATGGGGCCTCTCAGACCCCACTATTTATCCTTTGTATTTTATAGATAAACTTGGTGGTTGATAATCATTTACAGAAACTTAAACACGGAAACGTTGAAACAAAGCAACCAAGACTACACATACAGAAATAATCTGTTTAACGAACAAATTTATTGAACTTTATATATCATATATTAGTTGGTGAACAAATTTGAGTGAGGTTTGACTGAAATCAAAGCAATTCTGGCACTATTTTTTCCTAATGATTGTGGGTCGGTCATGTCATGAACATGCTGTTTTTATTGCTGAATAATAAGATTGAATTTAAATGATGATGTGGTCGTTTTTCAGTTCAAAATGAATCTCATGAAAATGCCCAAGAAGACTTAATTACGGTAAATGATAATTAAGATGATGCCAAAACAGTGTGGTACATATAGTAACTTGATACCAGTACTGGCAACGAAGACCAGGGGACAAGTGCTCGGAATATAAATGTCTACTGACAGTGAAGAAAAATGCGCTTGGAAACAGAGTGTTCCCCACAAACTGATATTCCACAAGACAAGATATTATGTCCTTGTTTCTCTGATAAAGTCCACAGCGTTTCCTCTTTCTTTGCCCATGTTCAGTGGCCAGTGCTCTTGCTTCTTGGGTTTGGGTAAGTGGTGTGACACCACAGAGAAGTATGCTCATACGAACTGACTTAGGGATGTTCTCGGTGGCAGCCCGGCATTGTATTAATGGCAAGCAGAGTTCATCACCCAACATCTCCAGGAAGATTTTTCACCTGTGTTTCTTGCGGATATTCCACTGGGGATTTTGAGCAGTGAAGCAGATGTAAGCAACAATAGCTGCAACATCCAACAGATTGCAGAAGGTCAGAGGCCATCTCACGGTCTGCCTCTTTGGCATGTATGCATGGACCATCTGATCCATAGTGTCCACACCGCCCTTTGTTTTGTTGTAAAAGATTTTGATTTCTGCTCTCCCGGTCTCCTCGTCGATGCTGCCATATCGGTACATACTTGACAGAAGGAGAACTGCCTTTCCTATTATAGTAAAAATGCCTTGGGGTCTGAGAGGCCCCCTTTAGGGTTCAGGGCGGGGGGGGGGGGGGGGGGTTGTCCTAGGAAAATATCCATCACTGTCTTCCAAATTATCCAAATAACTTCATAGACCGTGTTCATGCTTATCAGAGGGTGTTTGAAGAATACCTGAGTGGAAAATAACATCGAACCAAAAGTTTTGTCGAAAATGCCTGACATATACCTGTTGGGGTCTGCAAGGCCCCCATCCAGAAGACTAGCGTTAATACGTAGCACTGTCCTTAGAGATAGGACAGAAAAAAAGAATAAAGCATGTCAAATATAATGCATGTCTTCGGGACGCTGGTTCACAAAAGCCAAAAGACTAGAAAGAAGCGGTTACACAGTGTCACACTAGAGCGCCAATGAGGGGAAAACTCATGAATGGTATATTACTTACAATACTACCCTGTGGTTTGTTTTAAAAGTCTATCTAGATCTAAACCTTTTTCTTTATCTTATATTCTAACAAAATGTATATAGATCTACTTTTAGTCAGGATTTATAGGTCGTATGACTAAAATGGCATGGGAAATGTGTTGAAGATTATTTTTCTACAACTGGGGACACCTGGGGAGAAGTGGGCCGATGGTGGCCTACTTCTCCCATTGGTAGTCTTACTATTCAAATGTATGTTTTCTTCAACTAGCAGTTAAAACATGGAAATCAAATTAAAATAAGTAATTAGATACGTTCTTTAACTGATGTTACACTTACCCGATCTGTTTTGCTCCTCTCTGTGGTAAAGTTGCGAGTTTCAAAAATTAAGTTATTGAAGTTTCTCTATGAAAACGACTCTCCACTCAATTCACTCAAACCACCCTGAAAAAGGAATGAAGTCCCTTGTGCTGCTGGCAACAATTGTTCGTTTGTCTACA
>NW_004797693.1:563753-564795 GCF_000002075.1 Aplysia californica
ATATACCTATTGGGGTCTGCAAGGCCCCCATCCAGAAGACTAGCGTTAATACGTAGCACTGTCCTTAGAGATAGGACAGAAAAAAAGAATAAAGCATGTCAAATGTAATGCATGTCTTCGGGACGCTGGTTCACAAAAGCCAAAAGACTAAAAAGAAGCGGTTACACAGTGTCACACTAGAGCGCCAATGAGGGGAAAACTCATGAATGGTATATTACTTACAATACTACCCTGTGGTTTGTTTTAAAAGTCTGTCTAGATTTAAACCTCTTTCTTTATCTTATATTTTAACAAAATGTATATAGATCTACTTTTAGTCAGGATTTATAGGTCGTATGACTAAAATGGCATGGGATATGTGTTGAAGATTATTTTTCTACAACTGGGGACACCTGGGGAGAAGTGGGCCGATGGTGGCCTACTTCTCCCCATTGGTAGTCTAACTATTCAAATGTATGTTTTCTTCAACTAGCAGTTAAAACATGGAAATCAAATTAAAATCAGTAATTAGATACGTTCTTTAACTGATGTTACACTTACCCGATCTGTTTTGCTCCTCTCTGTGGTAAAGTTGCGAGTTTCAAAAATTAAGTTTTTCAAATTTTTCTTGATGAAAACGACTCTTCCACTCAATTCACTCAAACCACCCTGAAAAAGGAATGAAGTTTCCTTGTGCTGCTGGAACAATTTTGTTCGTTTTGTTCTTACATGCAAAATTGCACTATTCCTCTAGATTTGGCTCTTCAGAGGGTGGCTCACTTCTCCTCACGGCCCACTTCTCCTCATTCTCCTAGATATATTCACTAAGAAGTAGAACTTTATAAAGGCGCTAGGCAAATTTCAACCTGAACTTTGGAATTCGTAATTATAATATTTTATATGGCTCTATCGACTCAATTTATATCATTTTGGAGGCAGGCTGCTTTGATCCTTCCCAGGATCACACAGGCTGACTCCCTCAGCCTGACAGACAGACAGACAGACAGACAGACAGACAGACAGACAGACTGACAGACAGACTGACTGACAGACAGACAGACAG
>NW_004797693.1:564924-567760 GCF_000002075.1 Aplysia californica
CCACACACACACATACACGGAGAGAAATCGAACCAAAATTTTCTCTTATTGTTACACCAGCAAAATTCCTTCTTCTCAATCAAACGTCTATTGTCCTCACTCCTCTTTTCCGTGTTTGTTACTCTCTTGTAAGACCTCTATTCTTCGGAACTTGTATGGCCTCTTGGTGTTGCAAGTGTCGTAAAACTTTTACAAAACCGAATGCCAACGAGTGTGATAAGAATGTTGTGAAAATACGTACGGCAAATTAAACGTACATTATGTCTTACCATCGTAAATCATGCAACCATCAGCATAAGAAGCACAGAGCAAGATGATGAAGATCTGGTGACTTTAAAAGAAAAAAATAGATTGAATGGGTTATCGGAAGCTCGAAAAACGAAAATACCCAAGATGCAGTAACAGTACCAAGTTTTGTTTGGGTTTTGTATACTTGTTCTGTTGTGTTTTGTTTGTTTATGTGTTGCTTGTGTGTGTGTTTGTTAGTTTGTTTATGTGTTTGTTTGTTTGTTTGTTTGTTGTTGTTTGTTTGTTTTTTGTTTTGCTTTGCTTTTTTATTTTTGAAAGATATACCTATTTAAATAATGAAAGATGATCACAAGACTTGTTATAGGTGTAAATTACAATTTCCAAGAAAGAAGACACCAAAGATGTAAGCCTACCTACTTGAGGACTATAATATTCTTAATCTAAGCCAGCAAACAATATCATACATACATAACGCATTCTAAAATATAATATGTTTTTGTTTGTTTTTTCCATTCGGAAAGGAAGTCACTGCCTAGCATCTAGGTGAACGTTTGCAAGCACGGGCGTTTAATGGATTACAATATTAATTTTTGATGTCCTTTAAAAAAATAAGATTTAAAAAATGAAGATCAGTCTTCTTCATAATAAACGTTCTAGAGGTGTTTAACTATGTGGGCCACTGAAAGCTATAAGAGGATCTTTGGGTAATATTTTAAATGAGTTTTCATTCCAGAAATCAGCACTTCTCTTATTTCAATTCCTAGCATTTCAATAGCAGTTTTGAAACTGGAAAAGAAAAACAAACAAACAAAAACACACTAAGAAACAAACAAATAAATACTGAACATTCCCAGTCAGAAAGTGGCAAGACAGTCGTACTGTTATCCCCATCTGTATAGTCTATTCACAGAAGAATAATGAGAAAAGCAGAAGCAGATTATTGAAGTAACAATACGAGGAAGCAAATATCCCCGGGAACTTAAGAATAGAGCTCTACAATATGCATGCGATATTGCCCTCCCTTTTACAACAGCGAATGATCATATCAATTAGAGTGCACACAAAAGCAATGGTATGAAAACATAGACCGAAGTAAAGATAACCCACTGAAAGTGTTACCAACTCATCCATAATACAGCACCAACCATTTCCAAAGCAAAAAGTAGGGCATATCTTACATATTTTCGGAAGAGGAATTTATTCAGATTTCATGAACTGGGAAAGTATAATATTACTATAGCTTTTATAATCAATTGATGTTTCGAGAGATCAAAGGAGTTTGTCACTGTAAAATTTGGAGAGTTTTGTTTGCTTTCGCACCAAACAAAACGACAGGCCCAACCACACAAAGCGTTCTTAACAACACCTCTGACACCCCCCCCCCCCAACCAACCCCCTTCCTTATTGTTTCCCCAAACCACACCTCTTTCCAGCTATAAAACATCTTCGAAACACGAACTGAATGGCACTGTTTATTTGGTTTATTGCTCCGATAGGCGATGAGTAACGTTGTGTGAAGACTTTAAAGAGGCACTAATGCTCTCACACAAATATTCTAGTTATTGATGAGCCCTTCCCAAGCTGGACAGACTAAAAAGAAGCAAGGTACTCAAAAAGAACGAACCCAAAGGCCCTTGTCTTAATACTGAAACGTCTTTCATCTTGGTCCACTTCTTTCCCATTGTCACGTCAGTTTATTTTTGTTTGTTTTTTTTGTTTTTGTTTTTTTGGGGGGGGGGTTCTATCTTGCTGCACCATTATCTATCACCCGTCCACGAAAGTGTTACCACCGAGGCGATAGGTAAAGTGTGAGCTCTATTTTTATGAATTTCTAACAAAAAGGGTCGATAATCACGAAACCATTGGCCTCCCTATCGAAATCATTTTGTTGAAAGTTGTGCAAGTTGAACAAGAAGTCATCGTGACAGGCTGTCTTCGTTTCCTTTGTCAGAACCAGTGAGTAGGTTTGGGAGCTGTGATAAAAGTATAAAACATATATTCTATACACATAGCGTTGAGCACAGCATCGAATTATTCACTTGATGAATTGCTGGAGACAACATGGCAATCGATTATTGTGAGGACATTTATGTCCCTGTATTCATGTTATTTTGCGAAACTGGTCGATACTGTACCAACATACTCTGATTAATGTAACATAGACACTTGTAAAACAAAGGACTGTTCTCAAGTAAAGATACCGAGGCCCTTGTCAATTTTTATATGGAACACGAACAAGAATATAGCACGCATGTTTCATTGTGCGTATTTTGGACGCAAATTCGCGGAATTCCTTCAAACGATGAGCAGCGTTCTGGGTGCGTAAAAATTGATATAAAATACACTCCCTATTGCATTATTCAACTGAATTTCGTTCGCTGACATAAAGTTTGTTTTAATTACGGCTGTGTAAGGCTTTGAATCTGTTCAATTCTGAATGACAAAGGAGGTAAGAACTATGAAGATTTTTTTCAGTTCATCTTAGCCACCAGTGGTTTTGCGTTTCCCATCCGAGCTTTTCTATTGCAATCAATTAGGCTAGACTACTTTAGTAAGTCCCTCTCTTTCTCTCTCTCTCTCTCTCTCT
>NW_004797693.1:568673-570289 GCF_000002075.1 Aplysia californica
TCTCTCTCTCCCCCTCTCTCTCTCTCCTATCCCCACCCCCACCCCAAAAAGATGCTAGTGTCGGTATATAAATAACACATTTTCAACACGTATCATACACTTCAGGTTTGTTTTGCTTTTATTTGCGTTTGGCAATTTTTGAAGCCCTTATTACACAGTGAGAGAGTGCAACTAATTGCCTCAACATCAAACCAATAGTAGAATAGGCTTATATCTGTTTTAAAGTATTCCAATAATGTATAATTCAGAAATTAATAACGGGAAAGCACAGAACACAATGGTAGTTTAAAAGAAGAAAGTGTTTTAGACAAATTCAGCTGACCCTATAATATATTATGGTAAAACCAACGACGGATCATTTGAATTCGAAGAATGAAAGCTTCAGACTAGCATGATCAGAAGAAAAAAAACGTAAACAAGACAGTTAGATTCCCGCATTTTAATGGACCGAGGCGAAAAACGAAGAATCCATTTACCTTTTTAGTGAAAACTTGTTATGCATCAAACGATAATTAGGCGAAATATTTTTGACGTCTCAAAACAACGGGACACCGCACATGTAGTTTAGTAGAATGTCAAGAACGTACGTAAGTATAGGCTAATTATTACAAAAATATATAAGCACACAGAGAAAGGCTCTTCCCCTTGATCTTTTACCTTGAAAGTTCCAATATAACATTTCCTTGTTATGCAGCTGCTTGACTTCCTGGGAGTAAATACGTGTAACTGGTCGAATATTGTGTTGATGAGAGCATAAAAAACCAACATTGAAAAGAACCTACCCCATCTCAAACGTTTTTAATCTTAAATTATAAAAAATACAGTTATGCACGAATGGCTTTATTGTGACAAACATGCCATACATGTAGGCCTATTCAAAAGGTGAAAGACACAGACACACACAAAAGGCTGATTACTTTGTTTACGGTAGGTCCGGTATGCGTTTTGTTGAAATAAAAACTGAATCGAATCTGTGTGAAACCATTGGTTTTACAGGCTGTTTTGAGACAAAATGAAAAGAATACAGCGTATTTTAAATTTGAACATGGGGTAACCCACTTTGACACTTTAAGCCCCGACTTTTTAACAATATTATGCATGTATAATTGAATCAATAATTTTACGCGTGTTCATCAGCCAGAACAGCGCTAAGGCGATGGATCAACAAAGTTCACACTTACTCACCAGCACCTCTCCCTTCCTTGATACACCCAAAGAACTGTGTTTTAAATTTTATCAATACACACCATCAGGGTACGTGTATACACTCACGCTCATACGCACAAACGCTCATAATTTTTAGTCAACAAAGTCAAAACATCAAGTTTATGGAAAAAAAGAGATACCTTTTTTTGTAAGATACAGAGTCTAACTTTTTAATATATATTTTGCATCACATCATACAACATTGCAACAGGTGTATGTTTATGATGACATAGCTTTTTATCTTGGAAAAAGGCGGGAGGGGGGCGGGGGTTATAGGTCATCTCAGCCTCTTAAAAGTGCGCAACTGATACCAATTAAATTTTCACTGTATGAACAAGAGTAAGAATCACACTACTGTGCCTTTTGTGTGTTTGCGTATGTGTGTGTGTGTGGGGGGGGTGTATGTGTGT
>NW_004797693.1:571413-575858 GCF_000002075.1 Aplysia californica
ACTGCTTAGAAAGTTGGCAGGGTCAGATTGGGGAGAAAACCACACCGTCTTACGCGGAGCCTATGTTGGATATGTCCGCCCAGTCCAGGAATATGGTATCGCAGCGTGGGGAACAGCATCAGACAAAGTAGCGAGAATCCAGAATCAAAATCTGCGGATCATCACGGAGCGATGCGATCCACGCCCATTCATGTCATGGAAACACTATCGGGGCTAGAACCCCTGAACGACAGACGCGATCTGAAAGCGATTGTTCATCAGGAAAACGTCAAAAGAATGCCAACCCATCCAATGAAGGATAGATCTTCAAAAATCCAGAGCAAACGCTTAAAAAGAACAAGCTTCTTCCATATGACCAGACACTCCAGCTCTGGACTCGAAATCTCTCTTGAAAAATCTCCAACCCCACTAGACCCGTGTCAAGTCCACCCCCTTCAGTCTAATCACCCCCTTCAAATTCGAGAAAACCTAGAAAAGCTTGGCACCAAAGCTGAAGTCCCTTCTCCAATACTCAAGTCACTGACGCTCGACTACCTGGACAGAAACTTCCCAAGCAACCGGTGGAATCGAGTTTACACAGATGGATCAGCAACTGATGCAGTCAGAAACGGCGGTGGAGGTATCTGCATAGAGTGGATAGATGGATCAACAGAAAGCCATTCCATCTCCACAGGATCTCTATCTTCCAATTACAAAGCAGAAACATCAGCACTCGAAACAGCAGCCACCATTCTCTTGAATCACCAAAAATCTAAAGCCAACACCGTCATCCTCACAGATGCCAAATCTGTCCTACAAGCTCTCCAAAAGCCACAAACAGCTCAAGTACGACAACTCCTTTCACTCCCATGTGATCTAAACTCCCAAGCCAACACAACTTTACAGTGGATACCAGGTCCCCGGGGCATTCATGGACATGAAAAAGCAGACGACTTAGCCAAAGAAGGAGCCAAAATGGCCCAGATTGAAGATGACATGGATCTCTCAGAGTCAAAAACACTAATAAAATCTACCTTAAGAAACAGATGGAAAAGGTCCCACCCTAAACACAACAGACATGACCCCTACTACATACTAAATAAAGCAGACCAGGTCACAATCTTTAGACTCCGTTGTGGCCACAACAGACTCAAACACCATATGCACACCAAATTAAAAGTGGGAGGGTCAGCGATCTGGGAATGTGGACACGACCAAGAGGATGCCAACAATATCCTTCAGCACTGCCCACGCTACACCACCATTCGTACAAAGACGTGGCAGAAAGTGGCTCCCCTTGAGAGAAAGCTCTATGGCAGTCTGTCATAGTTGAAGCGAACTGCACAGTTTGTGCGCGACATCGGACTGACTGTGTAGCTGCTGTCATCGAGAACGAGGAAGAAGAAAGAAGAAGAAAGGGCGCTCTTGTGGTCTGGAGGTTAAGATGTTCGTCTCTCATTCAATAGGTCCACGGTTCCAATCCGGATAGCAACGGAACATATTTTCTTCTCTAAATTGTTCTCCTTTCACATCCTTTCCTGCTCTCTTGTAACGATGTTCTTTCGACTGCTTTCGTCTTCACTTTCTGCCCCAGCCCCCACCCCTTTGACCCATCCTCTGGGCTCCTGGCTCTTTTGGCAGCCTTTTACAGCTACTCCTTGGCTCCTTCTTGCTGTTGTCTTTCAGCCACACCCCTGATCTTATGGTAGGTAAGATCTACACCTAGCCCGCTCGGACAAAGGCGAAAAAATCTTGAAGGTGCTGTGTGCAAGTTGCCCACGTAAAAGACCCTTTGGTGGTACAAAATGAGCCTTGGTTTCGGCCGCCACCCGGGCAACATTCAAAATTTCCTATCAACTGAAAATGTTCTCAAGCACTCACATGACCTTTTGCAGTTGTGAGCGCCGTAAAACACTTACAAAAATAAAATAAATAAATAAATTTGTAAAAACATTTCGAATTGGATTCCTCAGTTTGAGTCCAGGTCAGCCAGATTTCCAGATGTTCCTTCAATGATGGGTCAAAAGCTACCATTTTAGCACAATACGACCGATTTGACTCGCGACCTTGAAAAACAAACGCGCTTGATTTGAAGGTCACAATAAAATTGTCGAATTCGGTTAAGCTGTGCCAAAATGGTAACTTTTGCCTCATTCACTGAGGACAATCTAGCTGGCCCTGACTCAATCAATAAATTTGATTGGCAGTGTGTAGGGCCTACTCAGTATCTTCATTCACTTTTGCCTTCCCTCGGTAGGCCACCAGTTTCCGAGTTACAATGTAGATAAGAATCAGTACAGAAGTCGTTGATGTCAACCTCATGCCAGACGAAGAAGAAAAAGGCTACCCGGATAATGATTAATACGTCATTTTCCTCCTGAGGAATCTACTCGGCGTTTTAATCAGAAAAAGCTTTTATTTTCGTCTGTGTGTATTAAATAAGAAAAAAGGGGGGGGGGGGTGACATAGTGCATGCACTTGCTATAAGTATAAACTAGTTCAATAGTATACGATAGCGTAAATTACAGCTGTGGTGCATGGCTTACCTTTATTTCATTTTCTCTTTCTATCTTTCTAAGCGTTGTTCATCAATGGCAGGATAGATATAGCCCTCCAACGATGACCTCCACTCTCATGTATCGGCTGTTTCCGTTTCCAGGTTGTACCCATCTATTCTCTGATGCCATCCTGCCGTCTTTATTCTGGTCTTCCTCTTGATCTTTTTCCTGCTCTTGGTCTCCATTCCGAACATCTTTTTGTCCACTTGGTGTCTTTTTCTCTGCCGATTTATTATATATATTTTCATTTATTTTCCAGGCCATCATTCTCCATAGAATGGGCAGCTGAACATGAAGATGATTGAGAGACTACAGCACAATTCAAATAAAAGTGTCGGAGCATATTCTGAACGAGACAGCAAAGAGCTGAGAAATGCTAATTCTACCTTTTCTCTCAGGGAAAATTTCTCTCGTGGACCCCCCAGCGGAGAAACCATGCATGCTCCTGTTTATTTCCCAACCACACGTCACTTCTTGTGGATGACAAAGTGTGTTGGTATGAAGTCAAGAAAATGCATTTCGAGATCTCATATAATGCCAGCTGTGGTCCTGATGACCGTAGTGTGTGTATTATTCTGCATCATTCAGGCTTGTTCATTATCACACGCCGGGCAGATTGGGAGAAACTCTTCAACTTCCCAACTGTATTCCTTACGACAATATCTTGTGCGAAATTTCAAGGGTTGGTCAGCACAGAATGACCAGATAAGGAGATTGACGATGGTAAAAGAACAGAACAGGTTCCCATCTTGCATCATATTCGGGGTGTCGAAAGGCGGCACCAGAGCTGTCTGTGAGTATTTAAAACTGCACCCTGATGTTGTAGCTCCAAGTGACGAAATTCATTTTTATGACAACCTCACTTTACAGAAGGAAAAAGGAGTTGATTGGTACCTTCGACAGATGCCGGCGTCCAAACCCAACCAAATAACTGTCGAAAAAAGTCCGGACTATTTCCAGCATCCTCAAAGTGCGAGGCTCATTTACGAAACCAACAACTGTACCAAGCTTTTGCTCTTGTTGAGAGACCCAGTGGAACGTCTGATCTCACAATACATGCAACTTGTTGAAAAAAATCCAAGCCTACCTGCTTTTGAAGAGTGGGTAATAGATCCCATCACTGGAGAAGTCAACGTAAAACACCCATCAGTTATGGTTAGTGCATATTCCCAGTACCTAGGTGATTGGTTGAGCGTTTTTCCAAGGGACCAAATCCACATTATCGAAAGCGATAGCTTAAGGGTTCATCCACTAGAAGAGATGAAAATTGTAGAAGAATTTTTGAAAATAAGACCATATTTCACAGAAGGAGACTTTTACTTTAATGTTTCAAGGGGTTTTTACTGCAACAGGATAAGAGCTACTGGCAAAACCAAGTGCTTGGGAAAATCAAAGGGACGAGAGCACATTCCTGTAAAATCAGAGATTTTGGAGAGACTGCACAAGTTTTATTTGCCGTACAACCAGGAGCTGAACAGGATATTGAAAATGAAATTCCCATGGTCCTAACTCACTGAGAGTGATAGCTTTATTTTTCACGACTTATATTTTACAAGGATGAACACGTAATATACCCACTGTCACATTATATTTTATGCAAATGAGAGCACGTAGCAATGTTTTTATCAGTGATATTGAAGGGAAAACATTAATTCTAATTACTGTCACATTAAGCAAGATAAGAAAACGTCATGTTATATTGACGTCTATGTCGCATTGTTGTTGAAAAAACAAAAGTAATGCTGTCTCAGTGTTTCTCAGTCGTATCCAGCAAAAATGCAGCTCTACATTCCAAAGTGTATCTTTATCCACCACCACCCCTCCCCCCCTTTCCTCTGTCTCTGTCTCTGTCTCTCTCTGTCTCTCTCTGTCTGTCTGTCTCTCTCTCTCTCTCTCTCTCTCTCTCTC
>NW_004797693.1:575964-579260 GCF_000002075.1 Aplysia californica
CTCTCTCTCTCTCTCTCTCTCTCTCTCTCTCTCTCTCTCTCTCTCTCTCTCCCTCTCCCTCTCCCTCTCTCTCTCTCTCTCTCTCTCTCTCTCTCTCTCTCTCTCTCTCCCTCTCTTTCTAAACCCAAAGCCACACAAAAACATCATCAACAACATAAGCAACAACAACAAACAGCAAAGGCAAATATACACCGTGCACAGGAAGTTCATGTTACCTCTGCCATAAAATGTACTTTGCAATGCCTTTTCATTACTTTATGAAGTAGGTGTACTGTACTGTTGGCCTACTTGAGATACTTTCGAAAGAAAAAAACAACAACCCAAAACAAGGGTAACTTCATTACTTGCCTATTACGTTATTACTAAACAAACAACCCTCCCGCATCTCTAGCTCTAAGAATTAATTTATCAAAGTAAGAATCGCCCAATGCAGAAAAGTGTGACTGTGAGTTCGCACTAGAGCAAAGTGTGTGTACGAGCTAGTGTGTGTTTGTGTGCGAATATATTAAGCCTTGCTCGATAATGGATAGTAGTTTTCTCATCAAATAAACTGTCACAGCATCAAACCACGAGTCGTATCACTGCATCATACTACTATGCTGCCTTGTCTATCTCCCATGCCGAATGCTCCAAGCTCGCCCGGAACGGGCACCCAATGGTTTTCTATGCTATGGGGTCGGTGGCCTAGTGGTTAGGCTTTCGGACTCGCAACCGTGAGGACGTGGGTTCAAATCCTGTCAGGGGCACGACGTTGTGTCCTTGGGAAAGGCACTTTTGCACGAATTTTCCTCACTTCAGCCAGGTGGAAATGGGTAACCGGCTGTTATAGACAGTGAAAGAACTTGTCAGTTTGAGAGTGTTTGAGCGCGTGAAATCCGCAGTTTGCACTGTAAGCTTTCCGGAAAGCAGAGAATGTTTCTGAGTATTCTTGGAGGGTCTGCTGGGGTAGCATAGTTGTAAATCGCATAGAGTATGCTGCAGAGCTATATATGGGTGCAATTATTATTATTATTATTATTATTATTATTATTATTATTATTATCATTATTATTATTATTATTATTATTATTATTATTATTATTATTATTAGCAGTATCGTTATCTTTATCATTATCATTATTAGGGCCTATAATTATCATTAGTTTTTTATGCATTGTTTTCATAGCAGGACGGCGTGCTCGGATGTTTTGATCATGTAGGAGATTTCTAATTGTCCAAACACTGATCACGGTATGAGTGGCAGCTTTGCAAGTGTTGTCAAATTTGATATGTCGTCAGAGTTCCATGCTGGACAGCAGCCTTGTTTTACCTCAGAGAAAGCAACATTCCAACGGAATTCACGTTTTCTCTCTTTCACTTTCACGGTGTGTTGGAAATAGGTAAACTATAGAAGCTAACAGTCCTCTCTGGTAGGCTCAAGTAAGTCGGGTACAGAAAGAGAAGCGAATCTTATAATGATAATAATATAATGATAGAGTGTCTGTCTATGTCTGGTGATGAACAATGCATCTGCGGAGGAAAATATATGAGAAATACAAGAAATAAGGATTAGATTGACTGCCGCATTTTGAGCAGGGAAAAGTTTCATTTCCACTTGTGGACGTACGCTGTAGTTTGTGGGTTTTTCTCTTGGCTTCAGCATTTCTAACTCTTGAATAGTAAATTGCTGACCACTCGGAATGTCGCTCTCCTATTGCAGGAGCAAGGCTGCCCCATGCCAAAGGATCAATGTTAAAGTCCTGCAGAGATATTGTCTTGTCGTATTTATGCACTTTTTAGTGTGCCAAAGTAATGCTTACCCGAGGACAGCTCATAAAAGATCACTGTCTTTGGGATTCTGATATCAGACATTCTTGAGACATGGCCAGCCCAGAGAAGTTGAATCCTTCTGCGTTTACAAAATAGACTCCCGACATTTGCCCTTTTAAAGAACTTCGGTGTCTAGTACAGGCATTATGTCCTGCCACTTGATGCCCAGAATTATCCTACAATATTTCATGTGGAGTTAATGTTTAAGCTTTTTGACATGGCTTTGGTACACTATCCATGTTTCAACACTGTACAATAGGGTTGGGAGGACAACAGCATAAAGACTTTTTAAGCTCAAATTCACATTGTGCATGATACGTCTTCATGTGTGGTGAAATACCAAACCAACGTGCCAGCATCCAGATAATAAAGAATTATCATATTATTAATATCTCATCATATTTTTACTTCATCTATTCCCAGAAGTATTACACAGAACTATTTCACAGGTGAACCCAAAATAGACAATGAAGAAAGGGGGGGGGGGGGGGTGGACATCTTAAAACGTGCATCGACCAATTCGGGGAGCAAAAGATGTTATCCAAAAAAGACGATTTGGGTTAAATTCGCAGCTGGGTTGATTGATTGTAGAGATGTTTACATCCCTATCAACACGATATAATAGACAGACTGCGTCCAACCCAACTATCAACCGAAGAAGAGAAATGCACAAAAAAAAGTTCCAACAGACAGACGGATCTACTCGAAAAAAACCCCAAAAAAACCTCCCAATATGTGCATCGAACTCATGTCTTCTGCGTGCAACGGCGTTGAGCCTTATACGGGGTGCCCACTGCGGCTGCATCGGGCCGATCGCCCGACTCGGTCGCCTGAAACTGAAAACAAACACGTTTGTTTTTGAGTCGACCGAGTCGGCCGATCAGCCCGATCGGCCGATCCTATCTGTAATGGGCACCCGCATAACCGTTAAACAACAGATGCCGGTCTTTCGCCGAAATTGTATTATTATAGTAGAGGGTTTTACGGCGCTCGCAACTGCATAAGGTCATATGAGCGCCAAGGGGTGGGTGTCAACGAGAAGTCTTTACAGGAAATCAGACTTAGACTGCTCACCTCTCTAGCTTCAACAGCACAAGGTCTGCTTCGACTATCAAGGCACCCCAAAATAACAGGTCACAAGAGAGTGACAAACATACAAAAGAAGTAGAGGAAAATGACAATAGTAAGGATCAGGAAAGAAAAAGCAGCAGTTCCCTGTTGTAGATCAGGCACAGTTATGAGCGTGACATGAATCAGCCCATTTACAATTCTACTATGCTTGAACGAGAAATGTCCCCCCTTTGGGAATGGCCTAAAGACACTGCAGTCAGTGGCACTGCCCCCGGGGGGGGGGGGGGGGGTTCGCCGAAAGATCGCTGAAAACATGACATCGCTTGGAAACCGCGTCCAACACATTATTCAACATGATAAGTCACTGATAGGGCAGGAGAGTTTTCACCGCCAACACTCAATAATACAATAAAAGT
>NW_004797693.1:579365-582501 GCF_000002075.1 Aplysia californica
CCCCCCCCCCCCCCACACTTCCCTTTCCCCCATGTTATCACGCATCACAACAAACAAACACAACCCACGCTTTCCTGTTCCTGTAAAGCACATCTGCAACCCCACTGTGGTGATCCCCAAAATATCCCAAATGTTTAGCGCAGGAAAAGCAGTTCAAATTACTTTGAATTTGAACTCTGGTTCAGTCAGAGATCATGGGCATTTGTCAATTTTGACCTCTTATTGTATTCAGTAAGATGGACTTTGCGCGGCATAAAAATGATGAATAATAATAAAAATCATCATCATCATCATCATCATCATCATCGTCATCATCATCATCATCATCATCTTATGCTGTGAAATTGTCAACGGTTGTGCAAGTCCTCCATCCTTGATTAATCACTTGGTCGCCCCTTCATCAGTTTGCGACAAGTAGTATCCAACTGAACTTTAAAACCAAACATGTTTGACTTATGATAATCAGAGCTGGTTGTGCCAAAGAGAAAAAGAAAAAGAAAAAGAGAGTGATTTAGGGAAATCTGGTAGACCACTCGTTGCCATGATGCAGAATAGGACAGTTAATGCACAAACACAAATACCTTGACTGCTAGTACAGCCGACCTCGTTATACTGCTCCCCATTATACAGCCAGGTTTTGCCAATGTACGAAAAGGAACACCATATAAACATAGTAGGCCTACATTTATTTTAGTATGTGTGCCTTTACATCGCCATCCATCAACTATCTGAGATGTGCGATGTAAATTCGCCCCGCTGCACTGCCATCGAACAGGCCGCCAGAGGTACATTCACATAGTACATAATATGTACATCATACATGACTTACATGACATAAACATTGTAACACACGGTGCATGCCACCCACTCGTTGGTTGCTTGTAATTGTAATCTCTCTCTCCCACGCTATCTCGGCTCACTGGCAAAATCTCTGGCGTCGCCAGATATCAGCCCGATGACCTCAAGGCTGGCGGCGCCTGCGAAGCATTTACTTAGTGGGGATTCACGCTGAAGTCTACGTGACAGGTCTGAGGCGATCCCAGGACTGACGGGTACCGGGTTAACAAAAAACGACATCTACAGGGACTTTGACAAAACATGTACATGTATCAGCCTAGCATTTGATCCGCAGAAATTGTCAATTTGTGTTCATGTAAAGCTCAGCTGTGTTTGAATTGTAGCTACTTTTCAAACATAGATCATACAGCAGAATCATTTCCTTTAACAATGGCAGTCGGGGCTATTTAACAGAGAAACCCCGTTAACCACCAGCCCCACTATTACGTTAACTTCATGGTTGTCCCAAGGTTGACAGTATAACGGGGTTTGACTATACAAGAAAAGTGCAGTGAATCTTATGAAATGTGACTGATCTTAACGCCCTGTCAATACTGAAAGTATAATTTGAGAGATGAAACCTCCACATTTAGCACCCATCCCGAAACGACTAAGGCAAGTTGGTGGGAAGCCTTGAAAAAACCCCAGTAAGTTCCAGAATGCCTTGCTGGGGATTTGAACCAGGTGCAATGCATGGTAGTCCAGCATGATATCAACTGAACAATCAGAGCTCCTGCAAACTTGCGTTGCTGTAAGTATTCTTAAGTCAGAATAATGAGCTTAATATGGCAATGAGAATGCAAAATGGAACAACGAAGGAGAAAACCAGAAAGCTCTGGCTACTTAGTAAAATCTCCAATTACAGAAAACCCATGCATGTGCCTCTGCAGAATGCAGTTCACTTGTGCGGGTCATAAAAAAGTCAAACATTAATTTGAATATGGTCTTTTATTATTTGCAACAAAATCCTACACACAGAAAGCTACAATCTATAATACTTTGACAGGTTAACTGGGTTGGGAACAAAACTATTTAGAGCATAAATGGATTATATTACAATCTTGTCACTGATACAGTTACAAACAAGAAAAATCGAGTAAAAATAAAATATTGAGCCCTTGAAAATGTGATACCTAGGTATGTCATACAATTTCAAGTTTCCAAATCACAGATTTATAATATGTGGATAAAATTTCCCACAGCGTATGGCACATAATAATACAGCAAAGACACACTTCACAAAGACACCATGTATACATGTGCGATAAGAAGAAGAGTTTGAGTTTGAGTAAAGAGAAGCGCATCGACACAATAACTACCACTAAGTGCTGAGAAAAAGCAAGACATGCAAATAGAAAGAAAAGAGGGAAAGTAAAGAAGTAGGACCAAACAATGGTGAAAGCAGCAGATTAAGTAACGTTGATAACAATGTAAAGATAAAAGTCTTTAATACTCCTCCAGTTCATTGTAAATCTTAAGAACAAAATGGAAAGAAGAAGGCATGAAACTAAAGCACCTAATTCTGTGTACTACGAAACTGAATTTTATATTCAGCAAGCTTAAGGCAACAAATTTTCAAAGATGAAGATACATCTGAAAAGCAAAAGTTCCGGTAAAAATGAGATTAGAAAGCATTCATTTTGCAATAAAAAGACGAATACATGTGTATAACAAAATAGCGATTCTATCAATGCTTTCCTAATAAATTAAAAACAGTATTTCTCTCACCAAGTAATACTTTGCTTGCCTCCACTAGCAATGTGCTTGAGGGTAGTAGAGTGTGTTAATTGGCAGCAGTGTTCAGGAAGGTATTAACTCTGTCCAAAGGAATTTCCGAGACTTAAAAACTATATCATTAATTCAAATATGTGGGTGGCTGGAGGGTGCTCTGGAGTGGTTTGCTTCTTCTTTCCGATCAACAAACATTTGTCTTAAGTCCTTATAATATCTCCTTACTCTTTCTTTTCTGTGTTTTTTTACACTCTTGTAACACCTCATCTTCGGCATTCATATTACCTTATTGTTTTGAAAGTGCCATAAGTGCTTACTAAAATTAAACAGTTCAAGTATAACTACTGCTTTTATCAGGGAAAAAGAACACACGACAAACAGTGGTATATATTTTTAGCATTCTGACACGCATGGCTTTCACTTGTGTGTGTGTGTGTGTGTGTAATGTGCACTTTTATGGGTGCACCCTTTTACAGCAGTCATCAAACCCATGTATCTGCTCAGGCGACAGTGAAAAGACCAGCACACCCAACAAGACATGAGACAATCTGAGCTGTATTGAAGATGA
>NW_004797693.1:582601-598809 GCF_000002075.1 Aplysia californica
TAACAATGGCAGTCGGGGCTATTTAACAGAGAAACCCCGTTAACCACCAGCCCCACTATTACGTTAACTTCATGGTTGTCCCAAGGTTGACAGTATAACGGGGTTTGACTATACAAGAAAAGTGCAGTGAATCTTATGAAATGTGACTGATCTTAACGCCCTGTCAATACTGAAAGTATAATTTGAGAGATGAAACCTCCACATTTAGCACTCATCCCGAAACGACTAGCACTCATCCCGAAACGACTAAGGCAAGTTGGTGGGAAGCCTTGAAAAAACCCCAGTAAGTTCCAGAATGCCTTGCTGGGGATTTGAACCAGGTGCAATGCATGGTAGTCCAGCATGATATCAACTGAACAATCAGAGCTCCTGCAAACTTGCGTTGCTGTAAGTATTCTTAAGTCAGAATAATGAGCTTAATATGGCAATGAGAATGCAAAATGGAACAACGAAGGAGAAAACCAGAAAGCTCTGGCTACTTAGTAAAATCTCCAATTACAGAAAACCCATGCATGTGCCTCTGCAGAATGCAGTTCACTTGTGCGGGTCATAAAAAAGTCAAACATTAATTTGAATATGGTCTTTTATTATTTGCAACAAAATCCTACACACAGAAAGCTACAATCTATAATACTTTGACAGGTTAACTGGGTTGGGAACAAAACTATTTAGAGCATAAATGGATTATATTACAATCTTGTCACTGATACAGTTACAAACAAGAAAAATCGAGTAAAAATAAAATATTGAGCCCTTGAAAATGTGATACCTAGGTATGTCATACAATTTCAAGTTTCCAAATCACAGATTTATAATATGTGGATAAAATTTCCCACAGCGTATGGCACATAATAATACAGCAAAGACACACTTCACAAAGACACCATGTATACATGTGCGATAAGAAGAAGAGTTTGAGTTTGAGTAAAGAGAAGCGCATCGACACAATAACTACCACTAAGTGCTGAGAAAAAGCAAGACATGCAAATAGAAAGAAAAGAGGGAAAGTAAAGAAGTAGGACCAAACAATGGTGAAAGCAGCAGATTAAGTAACGTTGATAACAATGTAAAGATAAAAGTCTTTAATACTCCTCCAGTTCATTGTAAATCTTAAGAACAAAATGGAAAGAAGAAGGCATGAAACTAAAGCACCTAATTCTGTGTACTACGAAACTGAATTTTATATTCAGCAAGCTTAAGGCAACAAATTTTCAAAGATGAAGATACATCTGAAAAGCAAAAGTTCCGGTAAAAATGAGATTAGAAAGCATTCATTTTGCAATAAAAAGACGAATACATGTGTATAACAAAATAGCGATTCTATCAATGCTTTCCTAATAAATTAAAAACAGTATTTCTCTCACCAAGTAATACTTTGCTTGCCTCCACTAGCAATGTGCTTGAGGGTAGTAGAGTGTGTTAATTGGCAGCAGTGTTCAGGAAGGTATTAACTCTGTCCAAAGGAATTTCCGAGACTTAAAAACTATATCATTAATTCAAATATGTGGGTGGCTGGAGGGTGCTCTGGAGTGGTTTGCTTCTTCTTTCCGATCAACAAACATTTGTCTTAAGTCCTTATAATATCTCCTTACTCTTTCTTTTCTGTGTTTTTTTACACTCTTGTAACACCTCATCTTCGGCATTCATATTACCTTATTGTTTTGAAAGTGCCATAAGTGCTTACTAAAATTAAACAGTTCAAGTATAACTACTGCTTTTATCAGGGAAAAAGAACACACGACAAACAGTGGTATATATTTTTAGCATTCTGACACGCATGGCTTTCACTTGTGTGTGTGTGTGTAATGTGCACTTTTATGGGTGCACCCTTTTACAGCAGTCATCAACCCATGTATCTGCTCAGGCGACAGTGAAAAGACCAGCACACCCAACAAGACATGAGACAATCTGAGCTGTATTGAAGATGAAGCATTAGTTCCAAGTTAGGACACTGAACAGAAAGAAAATTTCAAACAGAACAAAGGAGTTCCTTTCAACAATATGTAAGGTAATGAAGGTACTGCCTGCAATAACAACACACGCGCGCTCAGTGACTGGTGCTGTGAAAGTGATGGACTTATCATATTAAGTTAGGTCTGGGCTTATCGTATATAAAAAAAACCAATATTATTCGATAGCGCTTAGAATAGCGGAAGTCAGATCTGGGCTTATCGCATATAAGAAAAAACCATTCGACGGCGATGTGAATCGCGGAAGTTAGGGATGGGCTTATCGTATATATAAGAAAAAACAATTCGACTGTGCTTTGAATAGCAGAAGTTTGAGCTGGGCTTATCTTATAATAATAATAGAAAAAAACATTCGACGGCGCTGTGAATAGTCAGTGAATGTTGAATAGCAGAGGTTAGGTCTGGGCCTATCATATTCAAGAAAAAAACCATTCAACAGAGGTATTCGAATAGCATGAATAGTCACGCTTCTAAGCTTCGAAGAATTTCTGTTTCCTCAAAATCAGACAGCACTACTATATAATCTAACATGCCTCAACGATGGAAGCATTATGAGAATAACATAACGAGCAGATGACACTGATGGAGCTATTGACCTGGCCTAGGTCTCACTGCAAAGCGCTTCAGATTGTACATGGCGGGTCTTTGGGTATCATGGAAGTGCCCAATTGCCATGTACCATGCTTGTCAAGCCAAGGAAACCTGCAAACACTGCCAAGAAAACAAAGGATTTTTTGCGTATATAAGGTCCAAGGCAAAGATCCTTTAGGAGACTAAGGAAGAAGGTAATCCCAGTCAAGAGGATAAATCAGGTGGTAATCACCCAGCCACCATGGTGGAATGATGAGCTGGACAAGTAAGTAGCCTCTTGAACAGAATGCTGAAGATATTGCACAACAAAGAATATCATATAGAGAGAATATCATAAGGTAAATATCTGTCAGACTGTCTATTAACGTTCTTCTCACCCATGGACACCTTCCTCCCCTCACCCACTCCTTTCTCCCCATAATATAGGGGGAAAAAAGAAAACAATCAGTAATTATAAATGAGACGGCACATAATTATAAGTGTTACGACAAAAATATTTACATAGTACACATATGGTATGATACAACAGTTCAAGTTTATCTAGATCAAACCATGTCTTACAAGCATCCCAAACAAGATGAAATGGATAATGAAAAATCCGTTTTTTTTCCAAAGTAAACTTTCTCAGATCATTAAATTTTAACGATTTTCCTAGTAGCTTTATCAGTTCTTCATGACCTCTTACAGTTTGAACTTATCCTCATGAAAACAAAGCGTGCTTTCAGACTTCATCAAGATGAAATTTAAAGCATGCTTAGACAGGTAAGAGGCAGAACCTTTTACAAGTGCCACCACTTTATATTAATTAAAACATTTACCCTAGGCTTGACAGTAATTTGGATGGAATAAATAAAGACGTATTAGCAATCTGAGAAACATGATGATTCAGGTACCTTTCTAGCTAACTGGACATGCAGCAGGCTGAACTATGATAATGGGTAGAAATGTCACATTTGGAATCAGAAAGATGAACATTGTTCCTGGAATGTAATCTGCTCTGAAGGCTCCATACATTTTCTGAAATTTCTCCTTTCTTTTGCTTTTACATACTGCATTTATGCTTGCTTGTGTTAAAAAACAGAGAGAGAAGTCTTTCCTACATGACTTTTCTCTAACTTGAGCTAAGAAGAGTGACAATTTAGTACGGTACAAGAAATTCAACAGTGTAGCCTACATTTCAGTGCCAAAATTTTTGCGGCATTCAATCATTAGTGAAAATAATTTAATGCTTCAAAAAATCTAAAACAGGACAAGTTGATTATAAAATTGAAAGGAAAAAGGTTTACATTTCTGGACTTTAGCGTCCTCTCCTTTGAAACAATAGGAGCACATATACCACTGTAATGACCAAAGAATGGCTCCAATCTCAATGTTTCCATCCAACCTCATGGCCATCCACCATCTGAGGCTCGAGGAAACCACGAAACATGCTGGCATCTGCTGACCAGCGCACACCATACCCCTGAGCTTGTCGTGCTTCAATGATGAACACATCGTGGGGCAGCCAGTGGATATTGATCCACACAGCATTGTCCAGAACTTTTGTACACAATTCCAGCGCATGCCGGTTTTTAACTGCGTCCGTGCCAGAGCAGTCACCCCACCAAGATGAGGATTGATCTCGGTGGAAATGTTTAGACAAAGCTCTTGCACCAACAGATAGCTCTGACTTTTCATTATGCTTGGCACAGAATGAAGCCATAAGGGCAGTCCGTGAGGGGGGAAGCATTTCTTTCGTCCCAATCGTCTTTCTGATCCCCAGGAGATCCAGAATACCTCTTAACCCCAACAGAACCAGCACCTGCCTCACCCTGTACTTGATTTCCTCCTCAGTCCACAAATCATGTAAGGTCTGGAGACCTTCCAACATGGGCATGATGGAGGAAAAAGTCACTTCTCTCTGTTCAGAATGGCTCTTTTCATCTAGGAGATCAAAACGCGGCAAGTCCAGGGCAGGGCAATGTTTGTTCTCCAACCACAGGTTCAGCATATTGCCCACTTCTCGGTACAAAGGATACGAAGGGTACCCAATGATGGACTCTCTTTGTCTGCTGTCTTTCGAGCATTCTGCCAGCATAGTCTTGAGTTCCTCCTCGGTTAAAAATGTGTCATCTCTATGAAACTCCTCCTCAAGCACCTGGGAAAATAGGGAGTTTTTACAGAGATACAAGAGGAAATAAAAAAGTTGAAAATAATAAAACAGATTATTATAATAATTTAAAAAGTTGCTTTAAAAGATTAAGAGTCTTCATCCTTATCGATCCCTTTTGAAAGCCAGCACCTTACAATAATTTGGCTAAAGACTGAGACACATAAGACTGGTTTTTCAGCTGCTTTTATCTAATAAAGTCAATTACAGTGGGTTCCACTTATAACAGGAATTCAGCTATAGCAGGCTTATTAATAAATCTTAGTGTCCAATCTTTTATAATGTATTAATTTATTACAGTAAAAAGGATTGCTTTTAACAGGCAGTCAGAACAGGCAAAGTCGGTTATAACAATGATCCAACCATTGACAAAATCCTAAAGCAAATAGACAAAAAATCAGAAAAAAAAGCAAACGAAGCAAAACAATATATCCATGCCGAATTACACCAACATTACCCACAAGAGTTGATTATGATGTGTCATATCACATTATGCAGGGGAGGAAGGGGCAAAGCAGGATTCACTTTGGTGTTAATCCAGATTTTTCAATCATTGACTCGAGAGTCTTAGAGTGACCTCAGCCTGGCACCGTATCGTCAGATTGTCTCCCCATGGAGAGGCAAGACTTGTAATGAGAACTTGATTGAATAAAAAGTAGACACTTGACCCTTGATTTACTGCGGATCTTTGTGTGTTCCTTTTCCTAACAGTGGTAAATGATGATTATATTATGAATAGTTGTAGAGCGCATAGAGCCTGCTGTAGAGCCTACTGTAGAACCTGCTGTAGAGCATTGTGTGCAATAAAAGCAATTATCATTTTCACTACATTCTGTGCATCTCGAATGTTGTCTAGTCAACCTCAATGAGACTAAAGTGCTAAAAAAAGAAAGATAAAGATGAAGAGCAATTTATATATCAGTGAGGAATAACTGATAAATTGGGATAAAGTGGGATAAAGCTGGCAATCTATGTTATAAAAAGGATCCCATTTCTTGTTAACCATTAGTTTTAGTGTATAAATGTGACAAATGGTTATAACAGGGACATCACATCAGTCCCAGCAGTCCTATTATAACCAAGGCCCACTGTATACAATAATTGCCACCAGAACCAAGACCTGTAATTGACAATTTAGACATGGAGAGACTCATATACTATTCAACAACATCTTTTGTCTTATGGTATCAGCAAAATGATGCCATATCTGACAACAAAGCGCATGAGGAAATCACTAAGCGGACTTACAGGGGAGATTGATATACATTGAAGTGCGCTAAAACTAAAAAAGGTTAATCTGATTATGGTAGTAAACCAAAAGAACATAAAATCCCTGATTTTTTTCCCTTCTACTCGAGCAACCTCTCAAAACAGAAAACCTGGCTAAATCAAACTAAATCCAGTGGTTCCTCAGATTTCGGTTCACTCAGACTCCGATGTGATAGAAACAGCCCAATATAATCAACTTCTCTCTTCAAATAGATCACCAAAGCTTGGTGGACTGGAGGGACAGAGGGTCCATGGCCAAGATTAAGAAGAGCAGTCTTCAAACCTAATAAGACAACAATAACATGACAACCCAGATTATTTTTCCAGAAAAAAAATTTTGGCCTCAATAATTTTGACTAAACACACAAATAAGAGAACTATTATTTTTTACCTCAACAATAGAAACTAACCACAGATTCTCCCTAAAGTATTCATTGTGTGACCTCCTATAAGAAACAGCGGATCACTATCCATCTCTTCCACTAGCCAGGCTCAAATGCCAGTAGACAATCCTCCATCTAATCAGACCAGATCAAGAGAAAACACATAGCAGGATAGCATGCATTAAGACGCCGAAGCACATATTATATCCTTTCATGGCATCAGACTAAAGGGGAAGACAGTGCCATGCAGGATTGAACAACAACAAAAAAAAAACATATTTTACTCAAACTAATGTAAACAAAGATAGTATTTGCAGCAACATTTTGTACAAAAGTGTTTTACAGAAACTAAGGCGTACTAACTGAACAATGCAACACAACAAATGTTCCATGTGAGGCAATTTAAAAAGATGCATGTATAGTCCATTTTTGAAATCATTGTAAAATAAGTTCACCATTTATACAACTAAAAAATCTTTGCAACTGAAAAGAGCTAATAATGACTTACCAGCTTCACATATTTTTCTAAATTGAGCTCCTCTGACTTCATTTTTAGTAAGTAGCAGCGTTCCTCAAGCTTGAGATACTGCAGATAACAACAGTTTCTGGAACAGATCATAATGTATGTCATAACAAAAGGGAGCTGGACACTAAGTGCAATATATAAATGCAATGGTGTACTAGAAAGAAACAGAAATCAAGGGACTGGAAAAATGATGGATTTAATCAGACCCCCATGACAGTCAAAGTATCCTAACATAATGAGGCATATTTTGGACCACAAGTGTAGAGGTGCATATTATATCATAGCAAAACAGTATCCCCCCCCTCCCACGAAAGACAGAATAAATAAGCATCATGTGATAAACGAAAACATATACATTGGAATTCCAAGATTTGCTAAAATGATCTTGAAAAATCTATAATAATAGACAAGTTTTTCTATTAAGTATAGTGTAGACCAAAAAAAAAGTAGAGCTTCAGAGGGAAATAAGTGAAAGTAACAAATGTCATGAAGCGGTGGAATCAGGGGATCATCAGTTTTTGGGTATTGGAGTTTTTGGTATCACTTTAAAGCTTGTCATTTATCTCTTGATGAACATAATACTAATATATCTTCGGCCACATGATACAATGTCACAAGCCCTAAAACCAAAATTTTTCAGGTGAGAGAAAAAATATTTCATTCTTTAAAAAATTACAGGTACACTGCAAAACTGATAATGAAAGATGGGAAAGGCATTATTGATTGGTTGAGACAAATCATTTTGTGAACAGATGTTTTTGCAATGAGGTAATTGGCTAGGCACATTGTGCGATCCCTTTTTTCCTCTGAGATACAATGTATTACTACTAAGCTCTCGCGCACTGCAGTTTATTACGTCAAAAGCATGGTTTGCTAGAGTACAAATCATCATACAGCTAATCACAGCTTTCTTCGGTATTACTGATAGTTTTTAGACCTCTAAAGGATAAAACATAAAAGGTCAGACAAGAATCAGAACAGGCTCTAGTAGAAACTATTTTACCAGTTTATTACAGACATCGTCAAACTGTACTTTTGACAATTGTTAGTACATTCCTTCACATTAAAAGTATCAAAATGACGACATTTTCTTGTAAATGCTTCGAAGTATTACTGGAGACCTAGTAATGGTTAATTGTGAGCGATATAATACTTCGAAAAATACGTGTCTCATTTCGCGGTCCTTTTTTTACAATGGGAACGCTATTCTACAGTCACATTTATTCATCACACATACACACACACACACACACGTTCACACACACACACACACACACACACCCACACCCACACATACTTATACACACACTCTCCTGCACACAGTCAAATATATTTCAAAATACTTTAACAAAGCATTTCTCTAAAGTGTCATAAAAAGCATGGGCCTTAGCCAGAATTACCATTTTCAGCCCACGTAAATGTTGATATTAATTACTTGAGATACGTCTTCTTTGTAAGTGTAGTACCGGTACAAGGGCAGTGGTGCTTGATGGCATGTGTTGCAGGGTTTGGGCATGTCTTTGCCAATCGTCACAGAAAACGAGGTTGTACGGTACTGAATGTCTCCTCGTGAGGAATAGCGGAGTGGTCGTATGTCAGCCACTTTTGTGTCCCCTATATTTTCTTCCTGGTCGAATGGTTGAGTACCGGTATTCTTGTAATGATGAATATTTTCTGAATAAAGTATAGTCTAGGTATTTGACTTCATATGGCAGAGGGCTTTGTTATAGTCAGAAGGTACGTGTATAAAAGAGCGTTTTTGAGGGGTCGCTCAATGACGCTATGAACACTATCAAGCTCCTTTAGAGTGTGCCTCTTTTTGAGATATTTCTATTCAGTTGCGATGTTGAACTCACAAACTAGAGCTGAGATGACACTGGCGATGGAGGCATTTTTATTTTGGTAAAGGCATCCATCACTGTACAGTATTATTCTGTCATAGGATTTGGCAAGGGATCGTATCTATGATGCAAGATGAAATTTGTCAGAAGTTAACCAACTTTCAACCTCATGCCAAACATAACATTTCACGTCCAGGGTTGCCATATTGCAGACAGTAAAGTTATGCATGGCAAGCTTTCTTTTATAGTACAGAGCGGAGGACTTATGGGACACAAGACACATTGAAGACCCATGCAGACACGCCCACTCTGTCTGATGTCTCTTAAGTTTAGGTCTCCACTGCTATCTTTTAATCCATTTTTTCTCTAGCCACGCTGCCTCTTTACTTTCTTTGTGAACTACCCATGCACCTTTTGTTACGTTGCCTGTTTGGTACACGACGCAAATGGGGTTTTTTTCTGGCTGGAAAAACACACAAATTGTTTTGGTTGAACTCTTTCCTGAATTATATATACATATATATATATATGGCGAGCCCCACAGTGTAGGTCTTTTACTCTCTACACATGTTGTTACATAAAATTGGTCAAACTTTTAAGCGTTGGTTCCAAATACAACTTCGAGGAACTGTCTGCAATAATCACTGGTATCCTTTGGGAGACAGTGTAAAAATTGTTCATTCAAGAATATGTTGAACTCTTCTGCTCTGTCAGAGTGTGAAGAAGACCTCAACGATTTGTTGTTTGTTTAGGTTGATTAGGTTCTTTCTTCTTTTGCAACTGTAAGGTGATAGGTACTAATCAGTCACATTAATGGGTCAAGTAAAAGCCCATCATAAATTCACCCTCTCCCACTCAGCATCGGGACTCCCGTCAGAAGTCTTAATAGTGTAATAAATTATTACCCGTTTGTCTACATCAGCTGGCCCAAATGTGTACATATTTTCAGCACATCTAAGAGACAATATCATAATTTATGTCTCTTAGACGCAGACTTTTGCCACTGGACCTCATGGCCATGCAGGTGGTCATAAAGCGCTCATCAATGCTGCCCAGCAGATTGTAGCTTGTGATCTTGGAGAGCAGGTAATTTGACGGCCTGCGGGCATGGCACATTCATTGTGTTTTTTTGCTTTTTTCAACATTTAGAATTTGAATTTTGGGAAAATAATTTCTTGAACAAGCCATATCATAGATTAAGAAACAGCAATTTTTTTTTAATTTTCAAAATTTTCGGGATGTGACATTGTATTTGTATCATGTGGCCGCCGATATCTATTTTGAACAGAAGTTGAAGAAAGAAGGAGCCAAGTGGTAGCGGTAGAAAGCAGGAGCCTAGAGGAGGGGGCAAAAGAGGTCCAGGAGGGGGTGGGGCAGAAAGTGGAGACGAAAGCAGAGATGACAGAACATAAAGAGCAGGAAAGGATGTGAAGGAGAAAAGTTTCCGTCGTTTTCCGTATTCAAATCCAAAACCCTATTGAATGAGAGGCGAACACCTTACCTATCGACCACGAGAGCCCCCCTCACAGCCATACTTGAATTTTGCAAGGGGAGGTCAGTAGCCTGTGCCAGCCTACACAAAAAAACATACGCTGCACTTCGAAGCGATGATGGGTACCCATTTAGCATTATGCTTCATATATGTCTCATTGTGCAAGGTGAACTATAGTTAGCTAAGTATATCCAGCATACCAAAAAACGTTCATTGCGCTTCAAAGCAATGGTGGGATCTCATTTAGCCTTGCAAGGGATATATGTTACAAAGATAAAGAAGAAAAAAACCCACTGAGACTGCAGGCACAGCTGTTCGACATGCATGAGAAAAATTTGAAGAAATCAATTTTGAAAAAAAAAAAATCGCACAGAATTTGAATGGCTCTGCCAAGCTTCAAATATCTGTTAATAGCGCAATAATCGTGAGTGTCGATAATAATGAAATCGAATGGTGTGCAGACCTGATGGCAGAATGCCATGGTCAGTTAGATGTGTGATTTACGACCGGACCGTATGATATTGAGGTAGACCATCAAGAGACTTAATTATAGCACTCATGATTTTAATGCATACAAACAGCACCTCCCCCCCCCCCTTCCACACACTCAAGTAAAAATTGATTTTTTAATTAACTAAGACACATGATGATATAAAAACATTTATAAATTTATAAGTTTTGGTCAGTTCAGGCTCAAGAAATAGGGAGATCGAGGGGTAGAATCTAGAGGCGATGAGGATGAGAGACAGAAAGATATAGATCTAGAGATCGAGTGGGGCAGTGCTGCTATGAGAGACAAAACAGAAAGAGAGAATTGAGAGAGACTGAGAGAGAGAAAGAGAGAGAGAGAGAGAGAGAGAGAGAGAGAGAGAGAGAGAGAGAGAGAGAGAGAGAGAAGAGAGAGGGAGGGAGAGAGAGAGAGAGAGAGAGAGAGAGAGAGAGAGAGAGAGAGAGAGAGAGAGAGAGAGAGAGAGAGAAAGAGAGAGAGAGTTGAGAGAGTCTAATACGGCGCTTGCAACTGCATAAGGTCACTTCTCCACCATCTACCATCACAGAAGGTGAAATTGCTCACTCAGTCTCATTCTCTTCAGTCCATAAGTTGTAGGTAATCTACAGAAGGGGAAGATCACTCAGCAAAGGCCTAGTGAAATTAAAGTAGGCCTACGTCAAGGAACATACAGTATGAGTAATCCTCTGCAACATTAGTTCGACTGTCAACAATTAGAACGATGATGAGGTACAAACAATGAGATTAAAAGCGGGCTGCTTTGAAGGTTCTACGCTCCTTGGGTACAAACAAAGTATGTGCAGTGGCAGAGGTACACTCTGAAGAGACTTTGACTCCACTAACGACGAGAGCTCTATAAAAGAGAATACATAAAACGTTCCAGAAGCATCTGGGGTGTCAGGCTAGTTGCATCAGAGCTGGAGCTCTCGACAAAATCTAAATCCAGCAGCTGAGTCGTTGTATCCTGGGGTTAACCTTACAATTACAAGGGTCACCGGTGGGCGGTGGCCGGAGGATGTTTGTGTCTTCAGAATAATGGGGAAAACCCGTAAAATTTAAATTGTTTGTGGTTGGCAAAATGATCAATTAAAGCTGTCAAACTTAATTTAATGAAAATCTATTTTTAAAAATAGCGACAAAACAGCAGAACCTCAGTTCCAAATCCGAAAACATCGTGATAAACGATTTCAATTCTAACATAATAATGTAAACAACACTGTACAGCGTCTCCTTTTTGACTACCACCAGGGAGTCTGCCTAATTGCCCGATTTGTTGGTATCGTTTTGGTCCTGTGAAGGCCAAGTTTTTGGTTCCCATGAGGTTTTGGTTCCCAAACAACAGTACAGCCCTACTCAAAATATTTTTTTAGAATGTCAACGAACGATCTCCCCATATCCATGTCATCTCCCAAATAGGTTATAATTAGGTTACCTCTACATATAGTTTGGCCTATAGAATTGTAAATATAACATTTTGTCTGTGATTTATTTATTTAGAGAGTGAAGAAGTGCTTTCGATTCACCTGTTTTGATTTTTTCTTATAATTTTCATTGTAGCCTCCCCTGAAAAAAGAGACTCCTTGCGATGATCGGGTCAAGGTCATTAAGTTTCTTATCGCTACTCCGTGTAATTAATATTCCTCTTTGATATTCCACAGATTATCAATACTTCTGTGGTTGAATAGCTAAGTGCATGGAATATTTCAGCTCCGGTGTGGGTTTGTTCACAAATCTCTCCTTCTAAGAATGAGATTCACTTTGGCAGTGAATGACCTCGCAAGAGTTTCACGAATGAATGACCTCGACCTCTGCCGAAAGGTTACGCGCTAGACTTTATAGTTTTTAGTTTACAGTTTACGTTCATGTTAGAGGCTAGGAGGCCTACTAGACTTCCTAAACACACATCGCAGCGTCAAGAAGTGTTTGGTCGTGACAAGAAACTTCTTACTTCTCTCGTTCTGGTTTGCTCTCTGTGCAACTCCAGTTTGCAATGGTTTGAGAATTGCAGTTACATCCATCTGTATTATTGTTATAGTCGAGCTGTCAGTGCCACGACCGTCACCAAGAGGAAATCTCTGCGAGTAAGTAAAAAATATGTTTTTATTTTTATTTATAAAGGGGGGGGGGCATCAATTATTTATTGTTTGCCTATTTTACGTGGACTTAAACTGTCTGTCCTAAGACAGATGAAACTACTATTCAAGGTGCAATAAGTGCTCATTTAATTGAGATTATTATTGTAGTTGTGTAGGCAAATGCGTGAAAAGACAATTTGCACTGTTCATGTGTTGGGTCCATCTAGATCTAAGCCTAAGCTATCTTATCAGTCAATATCATCAAATCAATATTATATATTCAATTTAGCTAGAGATCTAGATTCTAGATCTAGAATCTAGACTAGGCCTTTGAATTTAAACTTAATTTAGATTCTATATTATAAGTTCAAGTTAATGTTCGATGGGGTTCTAAGTCTAAATGTTAAGCGATAAGATAAAGGTCAGCGATGGATGCGTCTGGACATTGGCGAACACTGGTGATGTTTGGTAGGGGATACAATTGAAGTTCCCAGTGCACTTTATATTGGTGCTTGGACTTAATTCTTCCCTGACTTTTTTGGCCTGCGCAGCCTGATAATATTATATCATGTTTTATGTGGCTGTAACATTTTGTGTACGATTCCTTTTGTGTATTTATGTGTGGGAGGAGGGGGCCCAGCAATTTTTGTAAGACCTGAAGATAGTTTGCAAGCATTACTGGGTGTAACTGTTAAAGCATTTACGCAGGAGGAGGGAGGCAGGGAAGGAACGTACATGTAATGTGTCACGACGCTGTGGAATCAGGCACTCGTCTATTTATGGCATGATGGAGTTATTGGTATCATCTGAAAGATGATTCATTTGCCTTGCATCCAATGAAATAAAAATCCATCTATCTCGAATAGAATTCAAAATATTTGCGACTGAAGGAGGTGAGGGCACCTGTTTCAGTGGTGATGTAAGCGAGAAAATGACCACCAAAGTTTGGTAACCCCAATAGCTAAAGAGTCCTTAAAAACTGAAAAATGACATCTAAGGCCCTATTCTGTGCCATGTCTTTTAGTAAAATCCACATGGAAATTAAATGTGTTTTTATATGGACATGATTTTAAAAAGTGGTTGATAAGCCAAAAAATATAAATTCGATAAAAATTTTCAACCTGGCAGAAAAATGCCTGTTTCTCTGATTTGTTATTTTAACAAGCGCCCGATTTCACCATGCTGCCTCACATATTGGCACCTTGATGATATTATAAAAGCAACTGTAGTAGGGCATGGGTGTGAGAATGCAGTTAACGTTCCTCCTTGATCATTATTTTGCAAAAGCTTTTTAAGGCCCATGTATTGATTATCTTAAGATAACAACTCTCATTCTCTGAAAATTGTGGCAGTACTGTCACAGTGGTCTCTGGCTATAGCACTCACCTCGGGTGACAAAAAAAGTCTTGAAAGTATGCTCAGGCCAATGAGAATGTGCAAATAAAAGCATATTTCTAAGGAGCTGGAGTAATCTTGACTAAGTATTCTGGTCTGTGGTCCGGGCACATCATTGAGTTGAACTCGAATGGAGATGTAACTTTCCTGCACTGAGGGATCACAGACAATGACTGTCATAAATTATAAATGGTACAGCCCTCTTGCACTGTCTGCCCACCCAGCATGGCCAGTCTGTGGCTTGCCTTATTGTTAAATCATGTCTTAAAATTCATTTTCCCTGTATGTGATTTTCTCCCTGCCAAGGCAGAAATTTCAACAAATTAAGCTGGGCATACAATATATGCTGATATTTCCTTTGCTTCCATCAGTTCCAAGCAAAATGGGTAATTTTATGGCTGATCTGTTTGTTTGTTTGTGTGTGTGTGTGTGTATGTGTGTGTGTATGTGTGTGTCTGTATGTGTGTGTCTTTATGTGTGTGTGAATGATCGAGAGTACATTTATATGTGTGTGTGTGTGTGCATGTAATTTCTTTTGTTCATCTGTGCGCATGTGTGCATTCTTCACAGAGTTACTGTTCTTTGTACCACTGGATTTATGTAAAGCGCCCAGCGCTGTGTGCATTCAACAGTAGTGCACTACAAGTGTTGATCAATATTATTTGATACTAAAAATACTAACGCAGGAATAATCATACTATTAGAGAAAGTTTTGAATTTGGAACTCATGACCCGGGTTTGCGGTTTGGATATCTGTTTCCAAGGTTCAATTGAATAAGACTCTTATGATACTACATCCTATTACAAAATGTAAAAATGTGTAGCCACACATCAAAATGAGTCAAATGTTGCATTTAAAGATTTGTTTGTGTTGCCTTACAAGTGGGTGAAAACAAAATTTGTCTTGCTTCTGTGGTTCCAAACTTAATTCAAGTCCCTTGAAGTTGATGATTTAAAAATACAGAAAATGTTTAATTGAATTGCAATATATATGAATAAATTAACAGCGTCCATATGTGTCACGATGCGGTGGAATCAGGCGCTCGCCTATTTCCCGACATATGGAGTTATTGGTATCAGCTTAAAGCCTGTTTATTTGCCTTGCCTTTGGTGAAAAAATATCCATCTATCTAAGAATAGATGTTGAGATATGTAAGATTGAAGAAGGTGGGGGTCGTCTGATTTCAGAGGTAAAATAAGTGAGAAAATGGCTGCCTAAGTTATGTGACTTCCATAGTTTGAGAGTCTTTGGAAGGGGAAAATGTACATTTTTTAGTACCTTTAATCACTGTTTTTCAGTAACATCCACACAGAAATGTGTTTTTGAATAGGCATAAAAGGTGTTGAGCCTAAACACCTAAAAAAATTGCTCAATGGCCAGAAAAATGCCAATTTCTTTGATTTCATTATTTTGACGAGCGCCTGATTTCTCCATGATGCATCATGTATATCATTTCCACTATTTTCGCTGGGGGTCCATGCACATTACAAGATTCATGTGTTCACGTGAAACAAAAGCAATAATTCCACTGTGTCGTCAGTAATAGGTTGGGAAGGAGATCAGCTTTGGGTACAGATTTTAGAGACTCCCTGTAGTATTGCCAGGTCATGAAGGTACATCCATAAATTATTCAAAGTGAGGACGTATGTCAGTGTGTGTGTGTGTGTGTCTGTCTGTGTGTGTGTCTGTGTGTGTGTTTTTGTGTGTGTGTGTGTCTGTGTGTGTGTATTTGCGTGTGTGTACATGCGTGCGTGTGTGGGTTTTGTGTATGTATGTGTGTTTGCATTTGTGTTGTATGTGTTCGTCAGGACAAACGCGTCGTGAGCCTATTTTTATGATATATATGCATCTGCTTGGTTTTAACAATGCTGACAAATCACTGAACGGTTTCCCTCTGCCGACTCAGCAAAATTGTCCAACTGCCGGGTTGCTTGCCCGACGGGACAAAAGACTTCACGACGACATGTTTTAGATTATGGATTGGGGCGGGAGGGGGTGACAGGTCACA